>NC_092109.1:36551661-36674220 GCF_045679555.1 Salvelinus alpinus | reverse complement strand
ATGTATTTTTCTTCCCCTAACCTCCCCCAGTCTCGTGTCCGACTCGCGTGGACAAAGGATTTTATTGCCGTGTATTCGATGAATTATTTTCGTTTTCCAACAATATTTCAACTATATCTCTTTGAAACAATATACGAATATATTCACGCGCTCCTGTTATAATTGGAATGACAGTTTTAGGTACTTTTAATAAAAGATATTATTGCTTTTCGCTAATTTAATTAATTAAATACTTTGGCAAAATATTTCAGAAGTTTCCTTTGGGGACAATATACTAGTAATTCAGGCGCTCCTGATATAATTGGAATGGCAATTATATGATATATAATTCGAAAGATATTATTTCTATTAACTTTTCCGATTTAATTTGAACTTTTTCCGATTAATTAAATACTTTGCCAAAACATTTCAAAAATTTCCTTTGGGGACAATATACTAGTAATTCACGCGCTTCTATAATAATTTTCAAATTGATTCTAACCCTTAGGGATTTATCAACAGTAGGAGAGGGAAAAATCCGGTCAACTTATCAGCAGAAAATAGTTGCTTCACAGCAATATATACACATCGACACGGCGGTCACTTTAGCACAGCCTCAACTTAGCATATGGCTAGTTAGTAGCAATTGGTCTCGTGGAACGTTCAATCCCCCACATTGCGACAACACAACTTACACATATAATTACAACACAACTTACACATATAATTACAACACAACTTACACATGCAATATTAGAATTCTCACGTAACACCTAGCTAAGTATAGCTACTGCACGACTATTTGAATTCACATTAGATTTCTCACGTAACACCTAGCTAAGTATAGCTACTGCACGACTATTTGAAAACGTATGGATTCTTCACGGTACCCCTATCTGATCGACTGTCAAATATGGCCCGACTGTGTGAATCGTTATATATATTTTTTTATTTTTATTTTTATTTTTTATGGGTCGTCACGGTAACACCTAGCTGATTTGCCAAATCTAACTACTGCCCGGCTATTTGGATCCCATCTTTTAATTATGGATTCTTCACGGTAACCCCTACCTGATCGACTGTCAGATATGGCCCGACTATGTGAATCGTTATAAAGCTTATTCTTCACTGTACACCTACTCGATCAGCATACCGCGTAGTGCCAGACTATGTGAATAAGTCTTTGACCTATTAATACTTAGATATCTGTACACAATGCCTTAAATTTTAAACAATTCCACATAAATTTAGCAACAATTCACACTCACCACAGTACTCCTGATCATAATTTAGATATTGGCTATAATACAATATGCAGATTTTGATTAAACCGGCTCTGCTTACCTTAATATTTTCGAGCTCTTTGATCAGTTTCCTGTGTGGGTTGAATCGCGATTCTCCCTCGAAAAGGTCACCTCTCCTCTGGAATCTTTCTCCCTCTCGTCTCCTGTCCGATTAATTTTCTATTGGGCCAAATTCAAAGATGAAACCATCCTCTGCTTACCAAGTCTGTTAGTAAAACGTTTACTGTTGACAGGAGAACAAGAGGAGACAATAGGACGAGGTGGATAATTTTATAATAAGGCCGTTTAATCACATGTAAAGATATCTTAGTAAAATCTTGCAGCAAGGCTCTTTCAGTCTGACTCCTAGTGAATCGTCCGGAAAAGAGACCAGTTTCCAGAAATGTACAGTACTATATAGACAACAAGCAAAGTAGGTAGATCTGCGAGTCCGGCCTTCCGATTGGTCGATCTGGGTCTTGGGTAGTCCTGATCAGGCCTGGTGTCCACGTTCCATTGGTTCCTGAGAGTTCTTTGTCCTGAGGTCCAACCATGGGTTGGGTGTGTCTGTGTGATTGTCATGGGGGAGGGGAATTGTGGGTGCCGTGTATATGTCCTATGTGTCCAGCATATGTCCAAGAGAAAGAGGGGGTGTGTATGTTGTGTCAACTTATAGGTAATGTTGAGAAGTTGTTAAAACAAGTTACCAATATCTAATACAATTTCTTACACACTCCACATTTAATTCTGAATTCCTACTGCTTGCAATTATTATTATTTTATTTTTTTAAACAATTTTAAAAAATCTTTTCAAGGATTGTCCTGATTTTCAAGAATGCCTGAATTGCTAAACCTCATTATTCTGGTTGGCTGGCAAGTTTCACCATCCAATTATTTCAGGTCTAGGAGTGCAGGTGTGCCATGGCACACACAGGCTGTGGCGATATGTTGGCACATGATAATTATTAGAATATGGCAAATAATATTCAATTATTAAATTCTATCCATGCTGGCTTACATGGGCTATCTGAGACATCATGAGAGAGGAGAGCTATTGGGGGTGCATGCTTTTGTTCAAGCCCTGCTCTAACACACCACACTGTAGGCTAAACATCAGCTGCTCAAAAGGATCTTGCTCAGCAGACTCCGGGGTGTGTTTCAGTGCTGGATCAAAAGCATGGACACCCAGTAGCTCTCCAGATGGAGGGTTGAACACATGTTTTATACAGTAGCCTAACAGTGCAGTTATTCTACTTGTTGGAGGGTTAAGTGCCTTGATCAAGGGCACAACGACACGAGATTGTAGGCCAACGTGGGATCAGAGAGCAGCTGCCTTCTAGTGTCAATACCACATAAAAAAGTCAGCATAAATGTCGGCTACATAAAGACGGCACCAATTATTGGTAATGGAAATGTGGTTAAAATTCATGGTGGAGAAGTCAAGGAAAAGTCCTGAAATTCAATCTGTCAAAATGTGTATGAACCCTTAACCCTTTATTTAGTGAATTTCAGAGGAAAATATAGCATGTCATTTGGGAATTTCTATATTCTAGTATTCTAATGGCCCGACTTGAAAAAACACATCTCCTGCTGCTTTTTTTCATCCCAAGTCAAGCACTGGAGACATGAAACAAATAGGTGGGAGGGTATGGGCTACAGGCTGTCTCCAAAATATGAATGTGCAATTTGCCAAATGGGCAATGGAAACACTTCAATCACTACATTTTTATTTGACACTGTTGGATTTTGCGAAGAAAGAAAAAAAGTGTATGTGTGACGTCATTACGTCCAGCTGTTTTCATCGACACAAGATAGTTCAATGGAAACCCACCCTGGCCGACATTGTCGCATCTATGTTCTATGCGAACTTTCTAAATGTCGACAAAAAACAATCACTGGACAAGTTAATGGAAACAGCTAGTGACCTCCATACAAAAACGAATCGCTTGTGAGCGAAGGAAACGAAACAACGCCACCTGCTGGGGAAGACAGCTTTTAGGCCAAGTTGAACGTCTCGCTTCGTCTCTTCTCTGATTTGGCAGTGGAAGTGAAATAGCTTTATCGTCAAAATTCATGAAAAAAACATTGCTTTAAGGTTAGGCATACGGTTATCAGTGTGGTTAAGGTTAGGTTAAAAATCAGATTTTAATAAGAGAAATAGGCGGGGGTTATGACTTTGCTTGTGGTAACTAGTGACGACCGAAGTGGTGGTGTACTGTGTCCAAGCAACCATCTTTGTTGATTCACTCTAGACCTGCTAGGTACATTTACAGACAGGCCTTTGCTGATAAACTATTAATAGAGATTGTTTTACTCGGTCCAATAAACGGAGCCTACTAAAACGTAGACCCTGAAATGTCCATCTGAACGACTCTTCTCCACATCCGGCCATGACTGGGAGTCCCATACATAGGGCGCCCCAGCGTTGTCCGGGTTTGGCCGTCATTGTAAATAAGAATTTGTTCTTAACTTACTTGACTAGTTAAATAAAAAAATACAATTATCCAATTCGCTGCAACGTTGAGCGTCTGATCTTAATCTGATTATTGGTATTTGGCACTTTCGCTATATACAGCGACGAGGACAAGGCTCCAGATGAATTGAGAAAATATAACCCTATTATATTTATGTATATAAACCTGTCTATATTGCACATGTTTTTTTGTAACCATCAAATTATTTTTGAAGGCTTAATACTTTATATTCGCTTGCCAACGAATCTGCCGCAGCGGTTCAGAGATATTTCAAGGAGTAAGATGGCGGCACCTAGTAAACAGTAAGTAGAAATTGACACTACAAAAATGTTATTCTATCGCAACTAGCTAGGTATTTATAATACAAACATGTTCATTTCGTCGTTGTTTCTTATGGTCGCCGTGTGCAATGACTGGACACACTACAAGCAGCAATGTGTGCACGACCATGCAATCCACTACCAACAACAGTGTTAGCTACTTGCTAACGTTAGCTATCAAGTTAACAAACGGGAGCAGCCAGTCGACTGGTCCCGCATTGCCACCTTCATGCAATCAATGAAGTTTGTAGTTTAGAGAAGAGAACACAAACCTGATTTGGCCTAGATTTTAGATCACGGAAATTCTGTTCATTTTCGCAACGAAGAGCTTGTAACTAGCCAACGTTAGTTAGTTTCCCACTTTATTTCTTTCAAATGTTGGTGCTTGCTGTCCATTCATGTCACCTGTTCCCAGGTACGGCCTGATCATACCCCAGAAGAGAGCGTCTAAGACAGCCACCTTGCCCAGACCCTCAGTATTTGGGGATGACTCTGATGAAGAGGTAGGAAAAGGGTCTGAATGTCCATCTATATCTCTTATTGTATCCTATTGAGATATGCTGATAGTTAGTCTCATCCTTCCAAATCTAGTTTTGTTTACTTGTGAGAAGCCTGGGTTTTCCAAGGCAAATTGGTAGTAAACTCTTTTGCAAGGAAGCCTAAGAAGATTACATTGTGTGTGGGTCACAGATCATTTAGAGAAGTCTAAAGTTTCTCCACTCCTTTGCTCATGCCCTTTGTTGCAGCCAGTGAGATGAGTGGTGAGTTGCAAGCTTTGCCAAATGATTGAAGCTCTATCAGAAGTGATGTTGTGTGATCCTGTCTTCCAGACCTCGGTTGGGGAGAGTTTGCAGAAGGAGGCTCTGAAGAAGAGGATGATGAAACAGGTGAGTGAATGAGAAACCTCCGGTGGTAACAACAAATTCTCCAGAAGTTGCTTCTTGTTTTTTGTGACCGAGACCCATCTTTCTCTCGTGTGTGTGGCAGACACGTCTGGAGATGCAGAAGGCTCTAGAGCAGGACAGCAGTGTGTATGACTACGATGGTGTCTATGATGACATGCAGAAACAGAGGCTGGAGAGCAGCAAGAAAATGCTGGGAGGAACCGACAGGAAGGTACAGCAGATCCAGAACAACCCCCAGCCTCCTCCCACCTTTTCAAATCTTCTCTAATTTGCTATTCTTTCCATTTCAATCCCCCCTTTCCTTCACCTTTTCACTTGCTACCCCCGCCCCCCTCTTTTCCTCTCCTCACAATTTCACTGTGTTTTTCTCCATTTTGCCTTTCTTTTGTCACTTATGTCCACCCACTCTACTCATCCTTCCTCTCCTCTCTGCTCATACTGCTCTCTCTCCTTTATCTCTCTCTCTCTCCATAGCCAAAATACATCAACCAGCTGCTGCAAGCAGTGGAGGAGAGGAAGAAGGAGCAGGAACGGAGAGATGAGAGGAAGATCCAGAAGGAGAGAGAGGCGGAGGGAGAGCAGTTTGCAGACAAGGAGGCTTATGTCACCTCAGCCTACAGACAGAAACTCAAGGAGAGACAGGAGGAGCTGGAAAAAGAAAAGCGAGAGGCAGCGATGGAGGGTGAGAGACACTGCTGTGTGCGCATGTGTGTTTATGAACATAGATGTGTGTGGGAGAAACTGTCTTATGAATCCAGTAGTTTATAGAATAAACAAAGCCATGCTGTGTGTTTGTGTGTCTAGCTGCTCTGGATGTGAAGAAGCAGAAAGACCTGAGTGGTTTCTACAGACACCTGCTGAACCAGACCGTAGGAGAGGAGGCCATACCAGACCGCTCTGTACCGAGGTCAGAGTTCAAACACAGCTAAAATATCTCCCTTTATTACCAGTATGTGTACATGAATATTAGATTGAACTCTCCTCTCTCTCTCTCAATGCAGGGATCAGAGTTCAAAGGAAGTCAAGACAGAAGCGCCATCCCCACCGCCTTCACCTCCCTCACAAGACCACGTCCCCAGTTCCCATAGCGACAGCGAGGAGGGGCAGGATCAGAAGGCAGGGTTCAGTAAGCCGGCCCCTGGTGCCAAACGCCACTACAGACAGAGGTCCCCTTCCTCTGGGAGTGGAGAAGAGGAGCGAGAGAAGGATAGAGAGAGAGAAAAGAAGAGACACAAAGAGAGAGACAGAGACCAAGGAAGGGATAGAGAGAGGGTCAGAGAGAGAGACAGGGAGGACAGGCATGGTGGACGGAGAGATGAGAAGGATGGAAGAAAGGAGAGGGATAGAGACAGGGAGGAGGACAGGAGCAGGGGGAGGCGGGATAAAGAGAGAGAGGAGAGACACGGGAAGAGAGAAAGGAGCCCGAAAGACAGAGAGAAGGAGAACGGGGAGAAAGAGAAACAGAGGGATCTAGACAAAGACAAGGGGAGAGAAAGGGACAAGGGCAGGGAGAAAGAGAGGAGTAGGGATGGAGAAAAGGAAAAGACTATGAAAACCGACGGAAAGGATGAAAAGGAGGGAGAGGGGTCAGAGAAGGGGAAGGAGGGGTCAGAGAAGGGGAAGGAAGGGTCAGAGAAGGGGAAGGAGGGGTCAGAGAAGGGGAAGGAGGGGTCAGAGAAGGGGAAGGAAGGGTCAGAGAAGGGGAAGGAGGGGTCAGAGAAGGGGAAGGAGGGGTCAGAGGAGGGGTCAGAGGAGGGGAAGGAGGGAGAAGAGGAGAGTCAAGTGAGTAAGTTTGTCAAACGCAGCAGTGAGCAGACCGTGACCTCAGCCAGAGACAGATACCTGGCCAGACAGATGGCACGCTCAGCCACCAAGACGTACATAGAGAAGGAGGAGGACTGAACACACATAAACGGTGACAGCTGTGACTGTGGATGAACTGAGACACGTCAACAGATGTGTGAGTGTGAACTTCTTTCTCTAATACACTGCACTTGACGGACCCACCAAATAAGAGTGTGGTCTCATGGTTCTGTCTGGGGAGAAAGATGGAATGGTAGAGAGTGATTTAAATGAGTGAATGCAGGACTTGAGTTAAGTGAGAGGGTGAATAAGTGATGAAAAATGTAGTGTGTGTGAGGTGCCCCACACCAGGGAACTATGTGTTTTTGTTGAATATTTCTGTTCTATTCCAGTTTTTTTTTTTTTTTCCTGATGGACAGAACCGTACTTCCTGTTTATGTTGTGTTAATAAATGTCTGAACATATGGCTGGTGTATTGGCAGTCATTGGCGCTCATATATTCACTATTTATCTGTCATACCTTAAGTTAATATGGGCTATTCCTGGGGCAGCTGTAATGACCGTTTAACATAGTTTACTGTACCCAATTGCTTTACATACTCATTCATAATTTAATATACTCCCAGTCACTATCTTTATATACCATTATCTATAGATAGAAATGTTTCTGCGATTGAATGGGACTGATGTAGTCTCAGTCCAACAGAGCAGAACAAGTATATAGTTGTTGACATGTTTGGGAGCATCGATAATAACATGTTTTCACAACAAAACATAATTCAACTGTTGCCAGCCCCTCTCTCTGCACGCTGGAGAAAGGAGAGCGAGGATGAGCTGGAAACTCAGTGGTGACTATTCTGTAGCTAAAGGTAATATGGCAGCCTATTAATTATGAAAATATAAAGAAATGCCATATTAGATTATTCAAAATCAAACACAAATTCACTGTAATTGTAGGCCAACTGTAAGCTGCCCTGCACAATCAATGAACCAACAGCCCCGCCTAGACCTGCCTATATGCTCTCTCCCAGACTCATGAATATAATACTAATATTAATAATATGCATGTCAATCTCTCCTGGCTGAAAGTGGAGAGATTGACTTCCTCACTACTTGTATTTATGAGTGGTATTGACATGCTGAGTGCATCGAGCTGTCTGTCTAAGCTACTGGCACACAGCTCGGACACCCATGCATACCCCACAAGACATGCCACCAGAGGTCTCTTCACAGTCCCCAAGTCCAGAACAGACTATGGGAGGCGCACAGTACTACATAGCACCATGACTACATGGAACTCTATTCCACATCAAGTAACTGATGGAAGAAGTAAAATTAGATTTAAAAAAACACCTTATGGAACAGCGGGGACTGTGAAGCAACACAAACAGTGGCACACACACACACAATAACATAAACACTATACATACACACTGATTTAGTACTGTAGATATGTGGTGTGGGGGGGGGGGAGTAGGGGCATGAGGGCACACAGTGTGTTGTGAAATCTGTGAATGTAATGTTTTTAAAATTGTATAAAGTGCCTTAATTTTGCTGGACCCTAGTAAAAGTAGCTTTGGCAGCATCCATAATATATACAAATGAATAGAACGTTTGGAGCGTACAATAAGGTGACCAGTCCATCCATTATAATAATGATACAGGCCACACTCAAAGAGATTACTAGAATTAGTTTAATTTTGGAGTATGGGCTAGACCAATTATGTACCAAAGATATGTGTTTAATATGCGGTAGGGTATGTATTGTATAACGGCCTAATTTTAATTATAACTTTTTTGGGCTCATACAGTGGGGAGAACAAGTATTTGATACACTGCCGATTTTGCAGGTTTTCCTACTTACAAAGCATGTAGAGGTCTGTAATTTTTATCATAGGTACACTTCAACTGTGAGAGACGGAATCTAAAACAAAAATCCAGAAAATCACATTGTATGATTTTTAAATAATTAATTTGCATTTTATTGCATGACATAAGTATTTGATCACCTACCAACCAGTAAGAATTCCGGCTCTCACAGACCTGTTAGTTTTTCTTTAAGAAGCCCTCCTGTTCTCCACTCATTACCTGTATTAACTGCACCTGTTTGAACTCGTTACCTGTATAAAAGACACCTGTCCACACACTCAATCAAACAGATTCCAACCTCTCCACAATGGCCAAGACCAGAGAGCTGTGTAAGGACATCAGGGATAAAATTGTAGACCTGCACAAGGCTGGGATGGGCTACAGGACAATAGGCAAGCAGCTTGGTGAGAAGGAAACATCTGTTGGCGCAATTATTAGAAAATGGAAGAAGTTCAAGATGACGGTCAATCACCCTCGGTCTGGGGCTCCATGCAAGATTTCACCTCGTGGGGCATCAATGATCATGAGGAAGGTGAGGGATCAGCCCAGAACTACACGGCAGGACCTGGTCAATGACCTGAAGAGAGCTGGGACCACAGTCTCAAAGAAAACCATTAGTAACACACTACGCCGTCATGGATTAAAATCCTGCAGCGCACGCAAGGTCCCCCTGCTTAAGCCAGTGCATGTCCAGGCCTGTCTGAAGTTTGCCAATGACCATCTGGATGATCCAGAGGAGGAATGGGAGAAGGTAATGTGGTCTGATGAGACAAAAATAGAGCTTTTTGGTCTAACTCCACTCGCCGTGTTTGGAGGAAGAAGAAGTATGAGTACAACCCCAAGAACACCATCCCAACCGTGAAGCATGGAGGTGGAAACATCATTCTTTGGGGATGCTTTTCTGCAAAGGGGACAGGACGACTGCACCGTATTGAGGGGAGGATGGATGGGGCCATGTATCGCGAGATCTTGGCCAACAACCTCCTTCCCTCAGTAAGAGCATTGAAGATGGGTCGTGGCTGGGTCTTCCAGCATGACAACGACACGAAGCACACAGCCATGGCAACTAAGGAGTGGCTCCGTAAGAAGCATCTCAAGGTCCTGGAGTGGCCTAGCCAGTCTCCAGACCTGAACCCAATAGAAAATCTTTGGAGGGAGCTGAAAGTCCGTATTGCCCAGCGACAGCCCCGAAACCTGAAGGATCTGGAGAAGATCTGTAGGGAGGAGTGGGCCAAAATCCCTGCTGCAGTGTGTGCAAACCTAGTCAAGAACTACAGGAAACGTATGATCTCTGTAATTGCAAACAAAGGTTTCTGTACCAAATATTAAGTTCTGCTTTTCTGATGTATCAAATACTTATGTCATGCAATAAAATGCAAATTAATTACTTAAAAATCATACAATGTGATTTTCTGGATTTTTGTTTTAGATTCCGTCTCTCATAGTTGAAGTGTACCTATGATAAAAATTACAGACCTCTACATGCTTTGTAAGTAGGAAAACCTGCAAAATCGGCAGTGTATCAAATACTTGTTCTCCCCACTGTATATAGGCCTATATGTATGCATAAGCTCTACTAGGCATATGGGTGTTTTGAATCACCACCTTAGAAAGCGCTGTCCATTTCATTGTTGAAACAACATCCACAATGACCATGTTTTCCACTCAATTTCAACCTGTTGAACTTTATTCTAGACCATGGGACAAAATAGACAGGGTAACTTTATTTTTCCCACAAGTGAACTTCTGCACTGGAATGAAAGGTTTTTCAACAGCTTTTCCCTGACCAGCTCGTTCCAAATGTGTAGAGTCCCATCCTAGTGTAACGGATGCGAAATGGCTAGCTAGTTAGCGGTGGTCCGCGCTAATAGCGTTTCAATCGGTTACGTCACTCGCTTTGAGACCTTGAAGTAGTGGTTCCCCTTGCTCTGCAAGGGCCGCGGCATTTGTCGAGCGATGGGTAACGATGCTTCGTCGGTGACTGTTGTTGATGTGTGCAGAGGGTCCCTGGTTCGCGCCCGTGTCGGGGCGAGGGGACGGACTAAAGTTAAACTGTTACACTAAGACTTTGGAACTACAGTTGAACCCCCCGACTCCAATTTAATCCCTGTTCATTATCCTTCTTAACAGTGCTATAAACATTTCTTTTTTTTTTCCTACATCATTTTGATAATGTATACATTTAGCATTTTAGACATCTAGCAGACATTATTATTCAGAGTGAATATGGTAGGTAAAACAACCACATATCACAATCATTGCAAGTCAAATGTTTCTGCAAAATCAATGCTAGAAAGAGAGAGTAGTATGAAGGATGTATTCCAAACAGCACCCTATTCCCTATGTAGTGCACTAGTTTTGACCAGTGCCCATAAGGCTTTGGTCAAAGTAATGCACTATATAGGGAATAGGGTGCCATTTGAGGCGGAGGGCGAGAGTCTTGAAGCTTTCCAGAGTGATGTTCTTATGGGTGCCGTGTCATTCATAATAATGTGTCTGAGAGTGGGATAGTATAAGAGAGAGAAGGAGACTATTCACTATTTGCACATCGTTACAACACTATATATACATAATATGACATTTGAAATGTCTTTATTCTTTTGTAACTTCTTTGAGTGTAATGTTAATGTTTGTTTATTTCTTTAAAATTCACTTGAAATATGTTTTGCCCCCCAAAAAATATAACTATATAATCTTGTTCACCTACCTTGAATCTGGTTCCACAATCCTAGACTAAGAAGCTCTGGGTAACTGAAGAAGCCGTTGACCAGTTGATGTTGGACTGGGGATAATCATTTTAAGGACGTCTCCTTAACAAGCTCTGTGACCCCTTTCTAATTGAGACTTGGCCACCTACTCTGTAAGGGTTCAAATTCATGTGATTTCCTACTTAAACTTTTCAAATAAAGCCTGAACTCCAACATATTCAATCATTTACATTTATTTATTAAAGCTCATAGTAAATTGTATGTGTGTGTGTGTCTTCCAGAACATCTTCTATGGTACTGATGTCTCCGCTACTGACACCCTTCAATGAGCTGTGCAGTGTAGTCCGTGTTGCATGTACCTGATCTTCTCTGTCTTCTGATCTCTCTCTCTGTCTGTTTCTCCCACACCCTCTCTGTTCTTATTCCCATCTCTCTCTGTGTCTCTCTGTTTCTCTCCCTCTCTCTCTCTCTCTCTCTCTCTCTGTATGTCTGTCTCTTGCCTAGTAAATAAAGGTAATTTATTTTTTTAAATATAGACTTTTAGGATAATTATGAACGTGGTTTAATTTGAAAATTACAAATTTTACTTGTGCATGCTCAGGTAATTTTTTTACATGGAATCGGCCAAAATGACAATGACAGATTGTAGTGCTAGGTTCTGTACAAACGTAGTATAAACTCAAACGGACGACTAGAAAAACCTCACACCCAGTTTATTCCCCTACTAAGTCATACAGCTGCAAAGACATTTTGCACATGATCAAACAGGCATTTATACGTCAAGATGAGATTAGTGGTGTAACTTTTTCACAACTGCTATCATCTGCCTGACACTGCCTAGATGTTGCTCTGTTGTCTTCGCAGTCAAACCGTCTGCTAGCAGTTCCTCTTTATCTGGTCACTTCTCCATGATGTTTATCAGTGACTTCGTGTTCACTTTACTCAACAGACCTGGGTCATCTACTGTATTCCCCTTTTCTCTCACAGTAACTTTCACTCACATCTAGTTCCTCTTTAACCTTCCTTGACCCCTAACATGTACACTACCGGTCAAAAGTTGTAGAACACCTACTCATTCAAGGGTTTTTCTTTATTTTTTACTATTTTCTACATTGTAGAATAATAGTAAAGACATCAAAACTATGAAATAACACATTTGGAATCATGTAGTAACCAAAAAAAGTGTTAAACAAATCAAAACATATTTTATATTTGAGATTCTTCAAAGTAGCCACCCTTTGCCTTGATGACAGCTTTGCACACTCTTGGCATTCTCTTTTAACCAGCTTCATGAGGTAGCAAAGCACCCCCACACCATAATACCTCCTCCTCCATGCTTTACGGTGGGAAATACACATGCAGAGATCATCCGTTCACCCACATCGCGTCTCACAAAGACGCGGCAGTTGGAACCAAAAATATAAAATTTGGACTCCAGACCAAAGGACAAATTTCCAATAATGTCCATTGCTTGTTTTCTTGGCCCAAGCAAGTCTCTTCTTCTTACTGGTGTCTTTTAGTAGTGGTTTCTTTGCAGCATTTTGACCATCAAGGCCTGATTCACACAGTCTCCTCTGAACAGTTGATGTTCAGATGTGACTGTTGCTTGAACTCTGTGAAGCATTTGTTTGAGCTGCAATTTCTGAGGCTGGTAACACTAATGAACGTCTCCTCTGCAGCAGAGGTAACTCTGGGTCTTCCATTCCTGTGGTCCTCATGAGAACCAGTTTCATCATAGCGCTTGATGGTTTTTGCGACTGCACTTGAAAAAACTTTGATCTTGACATTTTCTGGATAGACTGACCATCATGTCTTAAAGTAATGATGGACTGTTGTTTCTCTTTGCTTATTTGAGCTGTTATTGCCATAGTATGGACTTGGTATTTTGCCAAATAGGGCTATCTTCTGTATACCCTCCTACCTTGTCACAACACAACTGATTGGCTCAAACGCATTAGTGTAACAGTATAACTTTAAACCGTCCCCTCGCCCCGACACGGGCGCGAACCAGGGACCCTCTGCACACATCAACAACTGACACCCACGAAGCGTCGTTACCCATCGCTCCACAAAAGCCGCGGCCCTTGCAGAACCCTACTTAAGTCTCAGAGCAAGTGACGTAACTGATTGAAATGCTAGTAGCGCGTACCCGCTAACTAGCTAGCCATTTCACATCCGTTACACTCACCCCCCTTTCAACCTCCTCCTTTTCCGCAGCAACCAGTGATCCGGGTCAACAGCATCAATGTAACAGTATAACTTTAAACCGTCCCCTCGCCCCGACGCGAACCAGGGACCCTCTGCACACATCAACAACGGTCACCCACGAAGCATCGTTACCCATCGCTCCACAAAAGCCGCGGCCCTTGCAGAACCCTACTTAAGTCTCAGAGCAAGTGACGTAACCGATTGAAATACTATTAGCGCGTACCGGCTAACTAGCTAGCCATTTCACATCCGTTACATTAGGAAGGAACGAAATTCCACAAATTAACTTTTAAGAAGGCACATCTGCCTATTGAAATGCAAGCTGTTTATTAAAAGAGAATTCCAAAAGTGTGCAAAGCTGTGATCAAGGTAAAGGGTGGCTATTTGAAGAATCTCAAATATAAAATATGTTTTGATTTGTTTAACACATTTTTGGTTACTACATGATTCCATATGTGTTATTTCATAGTTATATCTTCACTATTATTCTACAATGTAGAAAATAGTAAAAATTTAAATTAAAACTTGAATGAGTAGGTGTTCTAAAACTTGACCGGTAGTGTATATTCCTTCTACATGTAAAGTGATCAATCATTTCTAGTATGGTAACATAAATACGTACATTTGAAGCTAGAATCCAACATAATTGCTTTATTTTATGCAATTATTGAGGATGTCGCATGCCCAAAAACAACACTGTCATGCTGAGAATAAAGAGAATGAATAGTATCTTATGAATTTCATACCTTAAATGTCAAGAATGGTGCCACTTACACAGACCAGTGTTTCTCAACCTCTTGTCCCTGAACCTGTGCTGGTCCCTTGGATGTTGCTGGCTGGTCCCTGAGCTATTTAACTGACTCCAATTTAGTCCGTTCTAAGTGCTAGCTTTAATGTAAGCTGTTCCCCCAAGGAGGAAAAACTAAAGCTTGCCGGTCCTTGACACAAAGTGACCATAGTTTGCCGGTCCCTGGAATAAAGAAACAGTGCCCTAGACACACACCTTTGTAATTCCCCCCTACCAAACATGCTATTTCCAATGTGATGACTAACATATTACTTACAATTTGTGCCCAATAGAAAATGAATAGTGAACTTCTTGAATTACAAAGGACTTTAATAAAATAAAAAAATTAGGATAAACAATCAACATGAAAGTAGGCAAACGTTAAACAGTTCTTGATAGATGGATACTTTATTACATCCCGAGGGGAAAGTAGGTCTCTATATTTATATGAATCAATGTCTGCTTTATTTCTACATGAATTTCTCTTACGATAATCAGTCATTATCAGAGGCAAGATCAGCTGCTTCATTTAGATTCACTAATGTAGAACATGTGATAGACTAGCTGTCCAGGGGGTGTTTGTACATCAAGCTGCCTCACGCTACAGAAACAGGAGGCAGGAACCTGTTCTGTGGGCCCTTCTGGCTCGCACAAGTCTACTCACTTAATGTTGAAAATGTGTCAACTGAGAGTTTACGTGATTCTCGTTTTAATACAAAGCATTGCAATCAGCTCCAGTAAGCGGACAATTGACTGGGTCTAGAGATATATCTGATTTAATACTACAAATTGAACTGAGTTATGACCCATTCACTTGATTAGTGCACGCCACCGACCGTGCCACTTGGTCGGAAGCAGGGTGAGATCATGGACCTTGACTTTGAGTTAGGCCTACTTCTTCCCTGGCCAATCTCTGACTACTTTCTGTATTTGGTTGACTCTTTTAGTGATCTTCTGCAGTCTGTCTTGTTTCTCCTTAAGCTTGCGTCGCTCATCGGGGAGTAGTTCCTCTCCTCTTGCCATCTTCTCCAGAAGCTCAGACTCGTATTTCATTTTCTTCAACCCTACGATGCGATCTTCGAAGCCTGGCTTGCATTCGTCCTCTTCGGTGCGAATGAGTATCTCGATGTACTCCACAGTGGAGAGAGAGCTTGGCTTCAGTGCAATCTCATTTAGTCTCTTAAGACAATTGGAGGACAGCTTGATCAAGTACTTCAGCTTGTCCTCGATGACAACATACTCATCTTCAATCTTCTCCAGCATCTGCTTGTTGTTCATAAACTTGCCCTGTGCCTTCATGAAGTTGTCCTTCAACTCTTTAATGGTCTTTTTCTCTTTCTTAGTTTCATATGTCCATAAGGCTTTTTCCTTGTCGTGGTTAAGGTAAGAGCAGTTTCCTGGACACATGACACAGTTACCATTATCATCCATCACGGCACATTCTTTGGTGTCATCCTCGTTAGGCAGAAAGCAGTTGGTGTGGCATGTGAACTGGCATATGATGCAGTTTGTAGCAAAACAACTTGATTTGGTTCTCGTAGCAACTAGAACCTCTACCTCTGTCTCAAAGTCTTGGTTCTGTTTCAAGTTCATGTCATCGTTCTCCAGGCACTTTTTGACTGTTTTGATCTCATTCAGCTTTGACAGACCTGCTGTGATCTGAGGGGCCAGTCGTGTCATGACCTGCTCCAAACGCTCACGTTCTTCCAGCACTTTCTTGGTCATCGTTAGATCTTTGCTCTCAATGCTTTCCAAGTCTTTGAAGAAAGCTTTCATCTGTTTAAAAGTTAACTTCCAGACAATTTTCTTTAGCTCTTCATCATTATCATCCTCTGAACCATCTCCTTCAGAGCTGTTGTCTTCTTCTACTTTCTGAGAGAGCAGAGCTGAATTGTTGAATTTGAAATGGGTTGGGAGTCCCTTATTGTTTTTCCTACAGGGAAGGTCTGCAGCTTGGATGGCCTCCAGCACAGGTATGTCCTTCCCATCAGCAAATGTCACGAGCATCAGGATGTTATCAGCAACGTCTTTTCCAAAAATGGACAGGATGGAGTCAAATATGTATTTCTGATTAGCACTGAGACGGACGAGGGATGCCTGCACTACAAAGCAGACTGCATCAATGTGATCAATCCCTAAAGGGTTACACAATAAGTCCTTCACTTGCTCTGTGATCAGTTTATCATGTGCAATTCCTCGAGTGTCTCCGAACCCTGGTGTGTCAATAATGGTCAGCGAATAAGAAATCTGAAAGCCTGGCTGGTTGTAGACCTCATATGATGTTACGATTGACGTCTGGCTCTCAGCCTGTGACCTGTTGGTCACCTCATGGATGAGCTTAAAGCGGTAGCGATCTTCCCACTTTACCCCGAGAATGTAGTTGATCATGACATTTACCAGAGTGGTTTTTCCTGAACCTGTGCACCCCAGAAGCAGTATTACCTTGTTATTCCCTTTCTCAACTTTCCCTCCAAATGTGTACTGTTCAAAACTTTCCTTTACACCCAACTTCTGTTCCAGATTCAGCCTATAGATTGACGGGTTGCCTTTCTTAACCTTCACTGATTTCTTCAGAAATTCCTCACTTTTTGTTGCTGTCGATTGGCTCCTCTTCGGTTGGGCGTCAGAAGCCCTGATGGTAGTCAGCACTGCCTCCGGACCGGGTAGACTCTTCCCTGCTTCACCACAGTTAGCAGAGACTCTGACACTGTATGCAGTTTCAGGCTTTAGACCTTCCAGTGTGCACTCTCTGGTGGTGGTTTTGATGGTGTGCCACATCTTATTGTCAACAGCCTTCGCACACTCTCTGTAGTCAACCTCATAGCCTATGACTTCTACATCGTCTCCCACCATGGTAGGAATGTCCCAGTTCACTCTGATACTTTCAGATTCCAGGTTTTTCTCTGTGGGTGGTCCAGGGGGGCTACATGGGCGGGTCCTGGAGTATTCTGTCCAGTCACTGGAGAGGCTCACACCAGGTCTACACACCGCCCTACAGCTGAAGCGGTAGTCTTTATAGGTGTTCAAACGTCTGATGGTGACCTGGTTAGTGGTAGTATCAGCTTTGATCTCTGTCCACTTAGATTCAGCCTGCACAGCCTGGTACAAAACCTGGTACGACTCCACAGACTTGACGCCAAGGTTGGGAGGGTTGATTTGCACGTGGACACAGTCATGCTCCAGACTCTTGATGGTGGGGACACCTGGCTTTGATGGCAGCTCAAACTGGGGACTCAACAGTGTCCCTTTCTCATAGACATGGATGGAGGATGCAGTGATGAGTTTGTCTGGAATCGATGCAATGCAGAATGCAATATTTTCTCGGTCTTTGTTTGACTCTTTGAAGTCTAGGAACAGTTGTATGGTTTGCCTGGTTAGGGTGGTTACCTCCCCCGAGCGAAACCACTTTTCTGCTGCTGATTTCCCAGCTGCATTGGGATCATAAGGAATCAGTGAAGAATCACTCTTTGATTCTTCCAGCAAGTAGTTCTCCAAGTCTACCACGTACTCGTCTTTGTCTTTCAAAGAGGAGAATGCAAAGCACACTACGTGATTTTTAGCTTGATCAAGCACTATTCCATCCAATTCACTGCTTGAGTAAACAACTTGTACCTCTTTCATTATGTCAAGGTAAGAGCTGACAACATTCATCTCTCTCTCTCTGTCATCCAGGTACGTGATCATAAGGTCATTCTGGAATGGAGAGCGCTCCTTACTGTTGAGCAATTTTATCAGTTCTTCTTCCTCCATTCCTCCTCCTCTTATGTTGGGAAGAACCTTGCAAAGACCTTTCTGGAAAACCAGCTTGTACTCTGAGCACAAGTCCCTGAACTTGCTGAGCTTGGCATTGATTTCAGAGAACTTGATAGCCATGTCTTCCTTCATCATATCCTGGAATGTTACGTCAGTGTTGTCCAGCCTGTCCAAGAGTCGCTGTGCACGACGCACCAGGCTAACACTGATCTGCCTGACTAGCTGGGCAGCTGCAGAGTCCAGGTTCTTGAGAGGATAGAGCCAGACAGTCATTGGCACAGCATGTTCTCCCTTCTCCCCTAGCAGACGTGGCAGGCCGGCATACAGCCTGGTGGCATCTTCAAATGTGACAGGGTTGTTTTCTAGTGCAAAATCACCATGGAAAGTGCAGCTGAATGTATTGGCCTGTTGCTTCTCTTCCTCGCTCATCTTCAGTGATGCCTGCCCTTCTGTTGATATGAGGGGGATGTTCTTTATTGTGGCCTGCAGGTTTCCTTGAATATCCTGGTGGTTTTCTCCTGAGGAAACCTCACGGTCAAAAACAAAGAAGGCTTGTGCACCGTAGAGAATGGCAGTCACCACATGTGTGGCAGAACCCTCTCGGAAGACATTATGGTGTTTCACATTTCCTGCCCCCAGGTGGTCCATGGTCAGCTGCTCAAAGCGAGTGGTGGTACGGTACTGCAGAGAAACCCTAGACTGATGCTTTGAGGTCTTTTTATCATGTAGGAATTCAGCAGAACCCTTCACACTGACTAAGCCACCAAGAAAACTGGCCTCCAGAGATGCAGACACATTCAAAGCTTCTGACTTGTCTTCACTTGAGTCAGAGGCAATGATTTTGAAATCAGTGTTAGGTTGTGGAGAGACATTTATGTCTTTCTGTAGCATTTCAGAATCCCAGAGTGTGATACCTGCAGTTTAGAACGAGAGAATGACAAATAACTTTTGTGAAAAATGATATAATCTCCAACATGTGTAATTGCAGAATTGTTTATACATGTAAACATGGTTTCATTCAAAGAACTCATTGAAGTATTACTCAAAGTATATATTCTAGGTGACATGACAACCGTAGTTAGAGAAGCTTCACCTATCTTTGCCATTAATCACTTCTGTAACAGCATGACTATATATACACTGCTCAAAAAAATAAAGGGAACACTAAAATAACACATCCTAGATCTGAATGAATGAAATATTCTTATTAAATAGTTTTTTCTTTACATAGTTGAATGTGCTGACAACGAAATCACACAAAAATGATCAATGGAAATCAAATTTATCAACCCATGGAGGTCTGGATTTGGAGTCACACTCAAAATTAAAGTGGAAAACCACACTACAGGCTGATCAAACTTTGATGTAATGTCCTTAAAACAAGTCAAAATGAGGCTCAGTAGTGTGTGTGGCCTCCACGTGCCTGTATGACCTCCCTACAACGCCTGGGCATGCTCCTGATGAGGTGGCGGATGGTCTCCTGAGGGATCTCCTCCCAGACCTGGACTAAAGCATCCGCCAACTCCTGGACAGTCTGTGGTGCAACGTGGCGTTGGTGGATGGAGCGAGACATGATGTCCCAGATGTGCTCAATTGGATTCAGGTCTGGGGAACGGGCGGGCCAGTCCATAGCATCAATGCCTTCCTCTTGCAGGAACTGCTGACACACTCCAGCCACATGAGGTCTAGCATTGTCTTGCATTAGGAGGAACCCAGGGCCAACCGCACCAGCATATGGTCTCACAAGAGGTCTGAGGATCTCATCTCGGTACCTAATGGCAGTCAGGCTACCTCTGGCGAGCACATGGAGGGCTGTGCGGCCCCCCAAAGAAATGCCACCCCACACCATGACTGACCCACCGCCAAACCGGTCATGCTGGAGGATGTTGCAGGCAGGAGGATGTTGCAGGCAGGTCTGTGGTCATCACCTCCAGAACCACTCCTTTATTGGGGGTGTCTTGCTAATTGCCTATAATTTCCACCTGTTGTCTATTCCATTTGCACAACAGCATGTGAAATTTATTGTCAATCAGTGTTGCTTCCTAAGCGAACAGTTTGATTTCACAGAAGTGTGATTGACTTGGAGTTACATTGTGTTGTTTAAGTGTTCCCTTTATTTTTTGAGCAGTGTATATATGACTACTTCAAAATGTTGTGGGTCCTCTAGCTTTTCCAACTCTGTGATGACCATAGAGATGTACAAGACAGCTCATCTTTGCAATGGATGCTTTTGTGACAGTTTCTGTAGCACCATTGAGGCTTATCTATTTGAAAGTTGTCAATTACTTCTTAGTATACCTTTGTAAGTGTATTGGCAGTTCGTAAAAACGAAAAAGGTGCATACCACCACCTACTGTGCTACAGTTTGTATAGTCTGAACAGGTATAAAGCCAAGGTTGGTGATTAACTGCCACATGCAGTTATGAAATGTTTGGTCAGAAGTATAATTCATTGGCTGCCCCCTCCTGCTGACCTGAAAGGAAATATGTTATCCTTCCTTTGAAAAAAATTTACATTTTTAATTTAAGAAAAGTTACCATGAATAACAACATGAAATTAGTGTTTCACAAAAAAAAATTCTAACGAATTGTTTCGGCTCACAAAATTGCATTTTCTGCCTGTCCGTCTTTTGTTGTCAAATAGGAAGGCTGCACCCTACCTCTCTTTCGTTAGCATCTTTAGAGGTGTGGTCATCTCACAAGCACAGCCAACAACGGCAAACTGGGGCAAGCATATAGAAATCGCTCTGCCTTTACCTGGTTGCTAAAATTCTACATTTCAGATTTTGACAAAACAAGCCATCTTTAGTGTAGAAAATCATTGTACCATCTAAATCGCTGTGAAATATGTTTTAAATAAGGACATATTGTTTTTTCAGCTGTTTAAAGCTGGTGTATAAAACCGAAAGTAAAACTTAAGGAAGTGGCGGGGAGTTTGAATTCAGCCTGTGTTGTTGCAATTCACCTAGTTTCCACAAGGGGGCATTGTTTCACTTGCTCCTGTAACCCATGCAAGTCCCACCAACTTGACTACTTAAAAAAAGGGTGAAGGCCTTCAAATGATGCTGCCCATGCTAGAACAGGCTTTGGGACAAGTCTATCCAACTCTATGGTGCAAACACAGTCAATGAAATTAATAGTTTACTGTACCTGGAATGAGGACATCCCTGCGACAGTCATACAGCATACCCAGCTGGAATGGTCGGCCCAGAGCGGCTGTCTCAATGGTCTCAGAGTCAGACATGACTCCGTGTTCTGAAAACACATCAGAGCAGGGGTTTATGCACAGCTATATATGCCTCAGAACTATTGTATAGTAGAAACATTTAGATGAATGCAGGGCTTTACATATAGGGGAGTCACATTTAGGTTGAAATAACAAAGGTACAAAAGACAGACATAAGATGCAGACATCTGAATCACTCACATTTCTGTCTCTTCCGCAGTCTCGTGTTGTTCTCCTGGGATGGGAGGCGAGCCCTAGAGCCTTGATGCTCAGCGTTCGATTTTCCAGGTTGCGCCTCTGTAACGGGAAACATCAGAAAAACACTTAAAAATTAATACCATCTACTTTTGGATAAAGATAATGAAGTATAAATTCTGTTATTTTGTCATAAACATTATCCCAAGTGAGCATGAGCTAGTGATGCCGCTTGCTCTGCAAGGGCCGCGGCCTTTGTGGAGCGATAGGTAACGATGCTTCGTCGGCGACCGTTGTTGTGTGCAGAAGGTCCCTGGTTCGCGCCCGTGTCGGGGCGAGGGGACGGTTTGAAGTTATACTGTTACACTATGTGGTCTCAGAGTCCACAATGGCTTGGGAACCTTGTTCTAAGTGCATTTCAAGAACTGCACACTTGTAAGGAATACACTGGTTCGGGAAGCAAGTACAGGGAGTGAGCCTTTAATAAATAAACGGAACACAATTAATGCACTGACATGGGACAGAGTCAATAACTCCTGAGGAAGAACCAAGGGGAGTGACAGATATAGGGAAGGTAATCAAGGAGGTGATGGAGTCCAGGTGAGTGTCATGAAGCGCTGGTGCGTGTGACGATGGTCACAGGTGTGCGTAATAATCAGCAGCCCGGTGACATAGAAGCCGGAGAGGGAGTATATGTGACAACACAGTTTTTCTGCTGGTGTAATTATAATTGAGTAAGGGAGGAGTGACAGATAGTCAAACATGGATAACAGAATCTTTGGAACGGTCAGGAGACCTACATTATCTTTATAAGACCCCATAAAGTACACCTGAATAATTGATTTAATCATAATCTATACTGTAGCCAAAGCCAGAGGGGGAAAAAAACATGTTTTAAAGGTATCAATATAATGAAATTAAAAAAAATTGCACTTTATATAAATCAAAAATATTTAAATTTCTAAATGAGGTTAACATATGACATGAACAAATATTAAGAATTCAAGAAATAATAACAGATGCAGAAATATGAACGATAGTTTATTCAGATGTAACAAAAATATATGACCGTGTATGGTGAGACCAGGCTCCTCTTATTGGACAATACAGTTTGAAACAAATGGTGAAAAAAACAAAGTCAATCAAATGTAAGTTATACGCTTGTAAAAAAATGTTACGACCAATCTTACCTAAGTTTGTCTTAAATTGTATCTGTAAAAAATTATGTCTGCATTAATTCCCACAAGATGTAGGTAATTATGCCAAAAGATCTAGACTGTATTAGATGACTTGAAGCTACATCTGACTACATTTACACATTTGCTTGGATAATCATACCACGGGCCTTACTGCTATTGCCAGACAAGAGAATAACATTACAAGAAAGGTAAGGCCAATGCAAAAGCACACAGAAACTTGCTATTATTGCCCAAGAGATCAAATAATTTTTGGTTAATAGACTTTTGTTTGCCACATATGCATTTCATCCTGCTTTCTTTGGGATTCAATAGATTTCTTCTTCTCTTGCCTTGGTCCTGCTTCTGTTGTTCTGCCATCTTACTTTCTCCATCTGGACTCATTCCAATTCGTCCTGAATCCTGCCATCTTACTTTCTCCATCTGGACTCATTCGAATTCGTCCTGAATGAGGTTTCTTTCTGACTCTGCTTTGTTCTCCTGGAATTGTTCTATGCAATTAAAATTTCTTTTTTCAGCCTTTGCCTCATCCACTGGCTGTGGTAATTCGGTTGTCACATTTCCTCGTTTTTTTTTTCCATGTATACTTTGAAGGGAGATATCACAAAACAAACAAAAAAATAGATTGCTTTTACTTTAAAATATGTTAGAATATAGAAAGACTACTCCTTATAGCTACAGTAATTTAAAGTGACTTTTAGCTGCTGCCATGTTCAGAGTAATGTTTTCATCGATTAACAATATTCTCTAGTAGTCTACTCATCAATGTATTTTCTACAGTTTAATCATCTACTTTTCTGCCTCAGTTTCATCTCTTTATTTTGATGCTTTCAGTTCTGCATGTATCCTGGTCCTTTCATCTTCTTCTTGCTTTCTTTGGGATTGAAGTTGTATTTTTCTCTGCCTCTCCAGCTCCTCTCGTTGTTCTTTGTCCATCCGTTGTTCGGTTTCCATTCGTGCTTTCTCCCCCTTGAGCCGAAGGCATTCCTGCTCAAATCTTCTCTTTTCTGCTTCTGCCACGTCTGCCCGTTGTCGCGATTTATGGTCCACTTGAACTGTATGACTTTGACCCATTTTCTAAGTCTTTTCTTGCAGGTTTTGTAGGTTAGACTTAACTGCACTGATTCTTTGAGAAGACATGTCAAAGCAAACAAAAACAGACAAGGAATGTTTTACTTAAAAAGGAGAGCATTTGACACTCTATTCAATACTTTTCTGAGCATCAATTGGCTTTTTCTCATAGTTAGATTTTTAATTTTGTTAGTGTTGTGGATATGTGGTCAGAAACACACAAGGGAGCTATGGGAGCTGTACATGTAGCTTATACAGAGGTTTAAGACCGTGGGCTCCACGCATACCCATTATCTTTAGGTAGGTAGTAAGACAAAAATGACAAAACTGTTACTTTTCAATTTAGTGATATTCTGGTCAATTGTCAATTGTCACTTTTCATTTTAAAATATCAGTGGCAAGTGGACAAAACAGGGAAATGTTAGGTTTACTTATCTAAATTATTAAATGCAAGAGCCCCGAACTATGACTAGAAATCTCAGTCACTTTACTTAAGAATCTAACTGCCAATGTTTTCAGAATTTCCATCAATTTTTTTTTAAGACCTATTCTGAAATTGTCTGACATTGCACGTTCCTCAGCATTCAAGGTAGGTTTTTACTGCTTTAAAAAAATACATGGGTGCAATAAAATGTCAATAGAATCTAACCAAATATAGTACAATATGTTTTAAAACAATCTGTGTATACATAAAAAGTCATCCAAAAGTTTTAACAATCAATTATAATTTCCCTAGACCTGTAAAATAATGGTTTCTTAATTTGAGCCAGTTTGCTACAGCAGGAAAATAATCCTTCAGCAACAGGAAATGTGAATTATTATGTGGATTACAATTAATGGACATTTTTGTAGGGTTGACACATTTTTCGTTAGGGCAAATCAAGCCTGAAATTTCTAAGTGCAAATTAAAATCTTTAGAAGCCTTTTTAAAACTAAAATACATTACAAGTTAGCATTTCCTGCCGTGCAGGAAAATTCTCAGCAACAAAAGTGATCAAATTAAGACCCTACATCTGTACCTTAAGGATATGAAGCTTGTAGATGGATGGAAATCACGAAATATAACTAAGTTTAAACTTCAAAATACATATTAAAGAGTAAGTATAAAACATACGTCAAGGTCTTCAGATGAAAAGATGCGTCTGTGCCATAAGGTTTATTGATGGATGTAGACTGAGGCTTGACAGACCATTTTATAGCCCTAACCTGGGTCGTGGAAATTACCACCAGTGAAACTTAAATGAATCATTCTTTATTATCAGAAAGCTGGAGGGGTTCCAACAAACTTAATCCACAAAGTACAGGTCTGTACAGGTCTGTCAGGAGCTCTGCCCGGGGCAGTCCCTGCAGTTCTCCTTTATACGGCTACACAAAAAACGACATAGGCATGATTCATGGGATTGGTTACTGCAGGAGACTAGCGTTTATCGGGCGGGCTCAGTATCCCAAGAAAATGAGCACTGTCTCCTATTGTCACGCCCTGACCTTAGTTCCTTGTTTATGTCTCTATTTTGGTTTGGTCAGGGCATGAGTTGGGGTGGGCATTCTATGTTTTGTTCTATGTTTTGTATTTCTATGTGTTTGGCCTGGTATGGTTCCCAATCAGAGGCAGCTGTCAATCGTTGTCTCTGATTGAGAACCATACTTAGGTAGCCTGTTTCCCACCTGTGTTTGTGGGTAGTTGTTTTCTGTTTAGTGTATGTCACCTTGCAGAACTGTTCGTTTGTTGTTTTGTTGTTTTTGTTCAAGTGTTAGTATTTATTAAAAGTTAATATGGACACTTACCACGCTGCACCTTGGTCCTCTTCTCCTTCTCCCGACGACAATCGTTACACCTATCTTAACTCTTAACTTCCAGAACATATTATGGGCGTTCTGTCAATTGGTCTGAGGAGGAGGAGGAGGTCATGATACCCAGTTACCTGCACACACCATGAGAGTGAGAGAGAATGGCACAAGATGTACAATTCAAGGCTATCACTTCAGACAACAACATTTCCTTAACACCTGTTTCTAATTTCTTATTTTTTTGTCAAACAAATCTCACATCCCCATATGTGGTCTTCTTGTAAATCACATGACACATTCCTTCTGTTTCAGAGTGCTTGATACAGTAGGTCTAAAATAGTTTATTGTTCTAACACTCTTTGTGCGTTCCAAATGGCACCCTATTCCCTATATGATGTTCGACCAGGGCCCTATAATGTTCGACCAGGGCCCTATAATGCACTATATAGGGATTAGTGTGACATTCAGGACGTAAACGCTATTTATGCTCTTATTACTGTGTAACTTCTAATGTATTTACAGTGTAAGTATTGTCATCATTACTCATTATTAAGCTGAACTTGGTCTGAGTGTTGGAGCGTGCCGTTGGCTATCCGTGAATGAAAATAATTTACAAATTTGGTCATCAGGTTCACTTTTCATTTAAGTAAATTTAAAACCAGATACTTTTATACTTTTGCTCAATTATTATTTTAATGTGGGACTTCACTTTTTCTATTTTCTATTAAGGTATCTTTACTTTTACTCAAGTATGACATTGTGTACTTTTTCCACCTCTACAGTTATTTTACATTCAGAAAGTCTTTGTAACGTGGGAATCATATGCATAGTCCTGTATATATACTGTATATAGTATATATATATACACACAGGTCCTGTATATATACTGTATATAGTATATATATATATACACACAGGTCCTGTATATATACTGTATATAGTATATATATATATACACACAGGTCCTGTATATATACTGTATATAGTATATATATATATACACACAGGTCTTGTATATATACTGTATATAGTATATATATACACTGCTCCAAAAAATAAAGGGAACACTTAAACAACACAATGTAACTCCAAGTCAATCACACTTCTGTGAAATCAAACTGTCCACTTAGGAAGCAACACTGATTGACAATAAATTTCACATGCTGTTGTACAAATGGAATAGACAACAGGTGGAAATTATAGGCAATTAGCAAGACACCCCCAATAAAGGAGTGGTTCTGCAGGTGGTGAGGTTCCTATGCTTCCTGGCTGATGTTTTGGTCACTTTTGAATGCTGGCGGTGCTTTCACTCTAGTGGTAGCATGAGACGGAGTCTACAACCCACACAAGTGGCTCAGGTAGTGCAGCTCATCCAGGATGGCACATCAATGCGAGCTGTGGCAAGAAGGTTTGCTGTGTCTGTCAGCGTAGTGTCCAGAGCATGGAGGCGCTACCAGGAGACAGGCCAGTACATCAGGAGACGTGGAGGAGGCCGTAGGAGGGCAACAACCCAGCAGCAGGACCGCTACCTCCGCCTTTGTGCAAGGAGGAGCAGGAGGAGCACTGCCAGAGCCCTGCAAAATGACCTCCAGCAGGCCACAAATGTGCATGTGTCTGCTCAAACGGTCAGAAACAGACTCCATGAGGGTGGTATGAGGGCCCGACGTCCACAGGTGGGGGTTGTACTTACAGCCCAACACCGTGCAGGACGTTTGCAGTTTCATCTCTTTATTTTGATGCTTTCAGTTCTGCATGTATCCTGGTCCTTTCATCTTCTTCTTGCTTTCTTTGGGATTGAAGTTGTATTTTTCTCTGCCTCTCCAACTCCTCTCGTTGTTCTTTGTCCATCCGTTGTTCGGTTTCCATTCGTGCTTTCTCCCCCCGGAGCCGAAGGCATTCCTGCTCAAATCTTCTCTTTTCTGCTTCTGCCACGACTGCCCGTTGTCGCGATTTATGGTCCACTTCAACTGTATGACTTTGACCCATTTTCTAAGTCTTTTCTTGCAGGTTTTGTAGGTTAGACTTAACTGCACTGATTCTTTGAGAAGACATGTCAAAGCAAACAAAAACAGACAAGGAATGTTTTACTTAAAAAGGAGAGCATTTGACACTCTATTCAATACTTTTCTGAGCATCAATTGGCTTTTTCTCATAGTTAGATTTTTAATTGTGTTAGTGTTGTGGATATGTGGTCAGAAACACACATGGGAGCTGTGGGAGCTGTACATGTAGCTTATACAGAGGTTTAAGACCGTGGGCTCCACGCATACCCATTATCTTTAGGTAGGTAGTAAGACAAAAATGACAAAACTGTTACTTTTCAATTCAGTGATATTCTGGTCAATTGTCACTTTTCATTTTAAAATATCAGTGGCAAGTGGACAAAACAGGGAAATGTTAGGTTTACTTATCTAAATTATTAAATGCAAGAGCCCCGAACTATGACTAGAAATCTCAGTCACTTTACTTAAGAATCTAACTGCCAATGTTTTCAGAATTTCCATCAATTTTTTTTTAAGACCTATTCTGAAATTGTCTGACATTGCACGTTCCTCAGCATTCAAGGTAGGTTTTTACTGCTTTAAAAAAATACATGGGTGCAATAAAATGTCAATAGAATCTAACCAAATATAGTACAATATGTTTTAAAACAATCTGTGTATACATAAAAAGTCATCCAAAAGTTTTAACAATCAATTATAATTTCCCTAGACCTGTAAAATAATGGTTTCTTAATTTGAGCCAGTTTGCTACAGCAGGAAAATAATCCTTCAGCAACAGGAAATGTGAATTATTATGTGGATTACAATTAATGGACATTTTTGTAGGGTTGACACATTTTTCGTTAGGGCAAATCAAGCCTGAAATTTCTAAGTGCAAATTAAAATCTTTAGAAGCCTTTTTAAAACTAAAATACATTACAAGTTAGCATTTCCTGCCGTGCAGGAAAATTCTCAGCAACAAAAGTGATCAAATTAAGACCCTACATCTGTACCTTAAGGATATGAAGCTTGTAGATGGATGGAAATCACAAAATATAACTAAGTTTAAACTTCAAAATACATATTAAAGAGTAAGTATAAAACATACGTCAAGGTCTTCAGATGAAAAGATGCGTCTGTGCCATAAGGTTTATTGATGGATGTAGACTGAGGCTTGACAGACCATTTTATAGCCCTAACCTGGGTCGTGGAAATTACCACCAGTGAAACTTAAATGAATCATTCTTTATTATCAGAAAGCTGGAGGGGTTCCAACAAACTTAATCCACAAAGTACAGGTCTGTACAGGTCTGTCAGGAGCTCTGCCCGGGGCAGTCCCTGCAGTTCTCCTTTATACGGCTACACAAAAAACGACATAGGCATGATTTATGGGATTGGTTACTGCAGGAGACTAGCGTTTATAGGGCAGGCTCAGTATCAAAGGACGCTTTGATGCTAAAAGTTCGACCAGGGCCATATAATGCACTATATAAGGAATAGTGTGACATTCAGGACGTAGCCTCTATATATGCCCTTATTACAGTGTAACTGTTCATGTATTTACAGTGTAAGTATTGTCATCATTACTCATTAAGCTGTACTTAAACTGTACTTAGGGTTAGTTATTGTTAGAGTTAGAGTTACTGCTCTAAGTACATAATACTTGCTACACTGTAATTGCAGTTACAAAGTAACTAGAGAACGAGCGGTCATCCCTTCTGCTCCTGCTCTGGCAGACTCCCTGGCAGACTCACACATACTGCTATATAAATGGTGTTGGACTGTGCCGTTGGCTATCCGTGTATGAAAAAAAAAGAAATTGCGTGTGGTTTGCTTAATATATGCCCTCCCAGGCCCACCCATGGCTGTGCCTCTGCCCAGTTATGTGAAATCCATAGATCAGGGCCTAATGAATTTATTTCAGGCGATTGATTTCCTTATATGAGACAATCAGAGTACGTTTTTCCCCATTAATGGGCTTTACTACAGACAGAAATACTCCTCAGTTTCATCAGCTGGCCGGGTGTCTGGTCTCAGATGATCCGCAGATGAAGAAGCTGAATTTTGAGGTCCTGGGCTGGGATGGTCTGCTGTTGTAAGGCCGTTTGGACATACTGACAAATTCTATAAAATGACGTTGGAGGCGGCTTATGGTAGAGAAATCCATTTTGAATTCTCGGGCAACAAATCTGGTGGACATTCATGCAGTCAGCATGCCAATTGCATGCTCCCTCAAAATGTGAGACATCTGTGGCATTGTGTTTTGTGACAAAACTACATTTTAGAGCTGACTTTTATTGTCCCCAGCACAAGTTGCACCTGTGTATTGATCGTACTGTTTAATCAGCTTCTTAATATGCCACGTATGGATTATCTTTGCAAAGGAGAAATGCTCACTAACAGGGATGTAAACAAATTTGTGCACAAAATGTGAGAGGAAGAAGCTTTTTGTGCGTATGGAACATTTCTGGGATCTTTATTGCAGCTCATGAAACGTGAGACCAACATTTTACATGTAGCGTTTTATATTTCTGTTCTGTATATATATATATACACACAGTACCAGTCAACATAGAAATACGTTTAAAAAAAGAAAAATCCTTGAATGAGTAAGTGTGCCCAAACTTTTGACTGGTACTGTATATACAGTGCATTCGGAAAGTATTCAGACCCCTCGATTTTTCCACATTATGTTACGTTACAGCCTCATTCTAAAATGGATTAAATCGTTTTTTCCCCTCATCAATCAACACACAATACCCCAGAATGACAAAGCAAAAACTGGTTAAAAAAGTAAGTATTTACACCCTTTACTCAGTACTTTGAGGAAGCACCTTTGGCAGCGATTACTCCTTGAGTCTTCTTGGGTATGACGCTACAAAATTGGCCTACCTGTATTTGGGGAGTTTCTCCCATTCTTATTTGCAGATCTTCTCAAGCTCTGTCAGGTTGGATGAGGAGCGTTGCTGCACAGCTATTTTCAGGTCTCTCCAGAGATGTTCGATCAGGTTCAAGTCCGGGCTCTGGCTGGGACACCCAAGGACATTCAGAAACTTGTCCCGAAGCCACTCCTGCATTGTCTTGACTGTGTGTAAGGGTCGTTGTCCTGTTGGAAGGTGAACCTTTGCCCCAATCTGAGGTCCTGAGCGCTCTGTAGCAGGTTTTCATCAAGGAACTCTCTGTACTTTGCTACGTTCATTTTTCCATCAATCCTGACTAGACTGCCTGTCCTTGCCACTGAAAAACATCCCCACAGCATGATGCTGCCACCACCATGCTTCACCGTAGGGATGGTGCCAGGTTTCCTCCAGACCTGACGCTTGGCATTCAGGCCAAAGAGTTCAATCTTGGTTTCATCAGACCAGATAATCTTGTTTCTCATGGTCTGAGAGTCTTTAGGTGGCTTTTGGAAAACTCCAAGCAGGCTGTCATGTGGCTTTTACTGAGGAGTGTCTTCTGTCTGGCCACGCTACCATAAAGGCCTGATTGGGGGAGTGCTGCAGAGATGGTTGTCTTTCTGGAAGGTTCTCCCATCTCCCCAGAGGAGCTCTAGAGCTCTGTTTGACTGACCATCGGGTTCTTGGTCACCTCCCTGACCAAGGCCCTTCTCCCCCGATTGCTCAGTTTAAGAATGATGGAGGCCACTGTGTTCTTGGGGACCTTCAATGCTGCAGACATTTTTTAGTACCCTTCCCCAGATCTGTGCCTCAATTTCTTCAACCTCAAGGCTTTGGTTTTTGCTCTGACATGCACTGTCAGCTGTGGGACCATATATAGACAGATGTGTGCCTTTCCAAACCATGTTTAACCAATTGAATGTACCATAGCTGGACTCCAATCAAGTTGTAGGAACATCTCAAGGATGATCAATGGACACAGGATGCAACTGAGCTCAATTTCGAGTATCATCGAAAAGGGTCAGAATACTCAAATCTAAAAATCTAAAAACCTTTTTTCACTTTGTCATTATGGGGTATTGTGTGTGTATAATGCTGAGGATTAAAAAAATACATTTTAGAATAAGGCTGTAATGTAACAAAATGTGGAAAAAGTCAAGGGGTCTAAACACTTTCCGAATGCACTATATGTGTTTGTCCACACAAAATAGGCTAGTTCCTCTTTCTCTCTGCCTCTCTTATTTATCATGGCCTGAGACAGCTTTTCACACCAGAGACAGCCCTTCAGCCCAGAGACAGTCCTTCACACCAGAGACAGCCCTTCACACCAGAGACAGCCCTGCACACCAGAGACAGCCCTTCACACCAGAGACAGCCCTGCACACCAGAGACAGCCCTGCACACCAGAGACAGCCCTGCACACCAGAGACAGCCCTTCACACCAGAGACAGCCCTTCACACCAGAGACAGCCCTGCACACCAGAGACAGCCCTGCACACCAGAGACAGCTCTGCACAGCAGAGACAGCCCTGCACACCAGAGACAGCCCTGCACACCAGAGACAGCTCTGCACACCAGAGACAGCCCTTCACACCAGAGACAGCCCTTCACACCAGAGACAGCCCTTCACACCAGAGACAGCCCTTCACACCAGAGACAACCCTGCACACCAGAGACAGCCCTGCACACCAGAGACAGGCCCTGCACAGCAGAGACAGCCCTTCACACCAGAGACAGCCCTGCACACCAGAGACAGCCCTGCACACTAGAGACAGCCCTGCACACCAGAGACAGCCCTGCACACCAGAGACAGCCCTGCACACCAGAGACAGCCCTGCACACTAGAGACAGCCCTGCACACCAGAGACAGCCCTACACACTAGAGACAGCCCTTCACACTAGAGACAGCCCTGCACACCGGAGACAGCCCTGCACACCGGAGACAGCCCTGCACACTAGAGACAGCCCTGCACACCAGAGACAGCCCTGCACACCAGAGACAGCCCTTCACACCAGAGACAGCCCTTCACACCAGAGACAGCCCTGCACACCAGAGACAGCCCTGCACACCAGAGACAGCTCTGCACAGCAGAGACAGCCCTGCACACCAGAGACAGCCCTGCACACCAGAGACAGCCCTGCACACCAGAGACAGCCCTTCACACCAGAGACAGCCCTTCACACCAGAGACAGCCCTTCACACCAGAGACAGCCCTTCACACCAGAGACAACCCTGCACACCAGAGACAGCCCTGCACACCAGAGACAGGCCCTGCACAGCAGAGACAGCCCTTCACACCAGAGACAGCCCTGCACACCAGAGACAGCCCTGCACACTAGAGACAGCCCTGCACACCAGAGACAGCCCTGCACACCAGAGACAGCCCTGCACACCAGAGACAGCCCTGCACACTAGAGACAGCCCTGCACACCAGAGACAGCCCTACACACTAGAGACAGCCCTTCACACTAGAGACAGCCCTGCACAGCCCTGCACACCGGAGACAGCCCTGCACACTAGAGACAGCCCTGCACACCAGAGACAGCCCTGCACACTAGAGACAGCCCTTCACACCGGAGACAGCCCTGCACACCAGAGACAGCCCTTCACACCAGAGACAGGCACGCAAACCGGAGACAGCCTTTCACACCGGAGACAGCCCTTCACACCGGAGACAGCCCTGCACACCGGAGACAGCCCTGCACACCAGAGACAGCCCTGCACACCAGAGACAGCCCTGCACACCAGAGACAGGCACGCAAACCGGAGACAGCCCTGCACACCGGAGACAGCCCTGCACACCAGAGACAGCTCTGCACACCAGAGACAGCCCTTCACACTAGAGACAGCTCTGCACACCAGGGACAGCCCTTCACACCGGAGACAGCCCTGCACACCAGAGACAGCCCTTCACACCAGAGACAGCTCTTCACACCAGAGACAGCCCTTCACACCAGAGACAGCCCTGCACACCAGAGACAGCCCTGCACACCAGAGACAGCTCTGCACACCAGAGACAGCCCTGCACACCAGAGACAGCCCTGCACACCAGAGACAGCCCTGCACACCAGAGACAGCCCTGCAAACTGGAGACAGCCCTGCACACCAGAGACAGCCCTGCACACCAGAGACAGGCACGCAAACCGGAGACAGCCCTTCACACCGGAGACAGCCCTGCACACCGGAGACAGCCCTGCACACCGGAGACAGCCCTGCACACCGGAGACAGCCCTTCACACCAGAGACAGCCCTGCACACTAGAGACAGCCCTGCACACCGGAGACAGCCCTGCACATTAGAGACAGCCCTGCACATTAGAGACAACCCTTCATATCAGAGACAACCCTTCATATCAGAGACAGCCCTGCAAACCGGAGACAGGCCTGCAAACCGGAGACAGCCCTGCACACCACACCAGAGCCCTGCACACCAGAGACATCCCTAAACATCAGAGACAGTCCTGCACACCAGAGACAACCCTTCATATCAGAGACAGCCCTGCACGCCAGAGACAGCCCTGCACGCCAGAGACAGCCCTGCACGCCAGAGACAGCCCTGCACGCCAGAGACAGCCCTGCACGCCAGAGACAGCCCTGCACGCCAGAGACAGCCCTGCACGCCAGAGACAACCCCTCATATCAGAGACAGCCCTGCACACCAGAGACAGCCCTGCACACCAGACAGCCCTTAACACCAGACAGCCCTTCACATCAGAGACAGACCCTTTTGGATGAATTGGAATGCTGACTGCAAGGCAGGCCTAATCGTCCAACATTAGTGCCCGACCTCACTAATGCTGTTGGGGCTGAATGGAAGCAAGTCCCTGCAGCAATGTTATGACATTTAGTGGAATGCCTTCCTAGAAGAGCAGAGGCTGTTATAGCAACAAAGGGCGGACCAACTCCATATTAATGGCCCTGATTTTGGAATGAGATGTTCGACAAGCAGGTGTCCACATACTTTTGGTTATGTAGTGTAGTATTACATACAGTAACATCACACAAACAGTAACATACAATAACATCACCCAAACATTATCTGAATGGAATACACTGAGAAGTTGGCCTCTGGTGCTTATTCTTCAGGTTTTACAGAAGCAACAAAAAGGAAAGGCAACAAAGTTATATTCATCCTTTATTTAACCAGGGAATTCTAGTAGATATTTCAAATAAAACAAAATGAAATTGTATTTGTCACATGCGCCAAATACACCTTAAAAACACCTTCCAGTTGAAATGCTTACTTACAAGAACGTTAACCAACAAAGCAGTTTTAAGAAATATAAGTGTTAAGAAAGTATTTACTAACATAAACTGAAGTAAAGAAAATTTAAAAATAACAAATAATTAAAGAGCAACAATAAAATAACGGTAACTAGGCTATATACAAGGTGTACCAGTACAGAGTCAATGTGCAGGAGTGCAGGTTAGGATGTAATGGGGAAAGTTATGTTGACTTTGTTTTCATTGCTTACTCCTGTACTTGTGGAATGTTTGGTGATTTTGGCTACTGTTTGTATTTGTAAGAAAATGACTGAAACTGCTCTTGAACATGCTGGAGTGATGGTGTTGGTGGAAGCTGATACAAATTGTGTTGAAGGTGAGACTGGTACATTTCTGGTTTCTCTTAATCCCATTGTCTATCCAACTCGTGAGGTTCTTCCCAGGACTCAGGAGGGATGGGAATATAGACAGACTCACCCCAGCAGCAGGAACCTCAGGAGTTGTTTCTCTCTTTAGCAGCCCCTCCCTGGGATCAAATGGATCCCGGGGATTTCCAGATCTGTTTGACTACAGAGGAGAATATTATGATTGAAACTGTGAGACTAATTAGTCTCGAAGGGGGGAATGAAGGGATTGGGATCCCAGAGACCCTCCCCATTATTGATTAAGGGGAGCTTAAGATCCATATGTTCTGCTGCAGGCCTTATAATAGATATTGTTGCCATGTGTCTAAAAACTTCGCCACTATATGTTGCATAAGTCATCTATATTAGTCTTTGTGGTTAAGCCCTGGCTGTTGCGAAAGTGTGCTTGCAGGCTAGGTATGAGTCACACCGAAACTAGATAAAGAGAAGTAACCACTGTCTGGTTTTGACATTTTGATCTTGTGTAACAGTGGATAATGGTAATAAATTCAGAGAAGCTACTGTACTAGGTTTATTTACCTTATAAGGTAACCTCAGCATATTGCTGTATATATACATTAACGTAGGTGATCATACCACTAGGGAGTGATCACATGTATAAAATCAGCTGCACCCTTAGGTGGGGTGCAGAACTTACTCTGAAACACACAAGCTGTGTTTCCATTGTCAACTTCTGTCTGCAATTGCATTAATAAAGGTTTAATTGATTTACTTAAAGAAGATATTGTCCTACTGCTGATTTCACCAATAAGCCAATGATTGACAAGGAACAAGGAACCTACCCCGACAGTCCCATAGGGAAGCACACAAATGGCCCAGCGTCGTCCGGGTTAGGGGAGGGTTTGGCCGGGTTAGGCTGTCATTGTAAATAAGAATTTGTTCTTAACTGACTTGCCTAGATAAATAAAGGTTAAATAAATAAATAGTGCTCTCCAGTAGCGTTGAGTGTGTAAAATCACTAAGGAAGCCAAGCCAGGGAAAAAAAACATATTACAACCTATGTGTTGTGATAATTGCGTTGTTTAATCTATATCATATGCCTTGCGACTTGATATATAGGCCTAAGGCCAAGACAATAATAAGGAAGACACAGTGGCAGAATAAATTCAATCACATCTTTGTTTCATCACAAAAATATATATTGCATGTAACAAACATTCCCCTAACCTTTCCCATTTTAGCTAATTGAAAAATAGGGGTAGGGTTGTAGAGAATCATAGGACCATGAATATAATAAGACACCTTAGGAGCTGGCTTAAGGCCGGTAGCAACCACTACAGAATCTCTGGTCAGAACAAGAATTAGGCGAATGTCCAGGTTAAGGGGAGTTTAATGGAAGATGTCCACATTCACACACACAGCAGAGTTCGTTGATGATCTCAGCACGGCAGATGACCGAGGATCGGCCGCAGGTCTCGACAAAGCACCCAGGACTATAGACCACAGGTCTGCAGCAGCAGAGCTCAATGAAGCTTTCTGGACTTCAGACTTCAGGGAACTGGGACCGGAGCTGAGATCAGCTGGATCCCCACAAAAGCAACAGGCGAATATCTCAGGACAGGAGACAGCTGCACATCTGAAAGAGAGGGAGAAAAAGACCCAAAGGCGGGAGAGAGCTGGACCCTGGGTCCAGGAAAAACTGAGTGCCCAGAGCTGTTGACTTGGGGCCTGACTGGGCTGCAGACTGTGAGCTAGGGGATGAGGACAGAAAGCTCTGGGCCTACTGGGATTGGAAACTGGGGACCCAGCTTAGCAAGAAACTGTGAAGCCACTAGGTGATCAGGGAACTGAGGGCAAGATACTCTGGAGCTACTGGGGCTATAGACTGAGGACCTAGTAGGGCAGAAGGTGAGGTGTCTCCTACGACAGGACACTGAACTTCTCAGGAACGAAGGTACCCCACAGAGACGTCAGGAGGGTCTCCCAAGGCTGGCGCTAGCGGGAAACAGTTCGGAGGGGCTAGCAAGAACCCCAGGGCTGAGACCAGCTGGTTCCACCAGGAAAGGAATGACAGTGCCTGGACAGCAGACACGGATCGAGCCACTACAGCAGAGACTTGCGGGAGCTCCCAGGGAGGAGCAGGGAGATGTCTTTGGACAGCAGCAGGCTGGAGGTCAAAGGTAGGACTAAGCAGATCCCACCAGACAGGGACCGGAGAGGTCTGAGTGGCAGGGCTGGACTTGGCGCCTTCAGCAGCTACAGACAGGGCTCCCACATTATGGACCAACTGACATTCAGAGGTGTCAGCTGGAGTAGGAGTAGGGTTCTCCCTCTGTGTGAACACTGGTATCTTCTCCGTCCCTGGAGAGGGCTGTAGGTCTTCCTGCTCGCAAACAGGCAGGGAGGTAATGATTAATCTTGGGTCCAGAACAGGGGTCGGCAGAACTTCTGTCACTGGAGATGGCGATGGCACAACTGTGGGAACCAGTTGAGACTCTGCGACAGGATCTGGTTGAAGCACAGCTGTGGGAGTGGTGAGCTGAAGCTCCATGGCAGGAGCCGGTATAGTAGGTCCCACTACTAACTTGAGCTCCATTGTCAGAACAGTCTGGAACTGCACGGCTGGGGTCAGCTGGGGCACAGTGATAGGGTGCTCTGCCAGGGTGAGCTGGTAGCTGGTAGCTCCTCTGGCCGTGGAGAAAGCTGTAGCACCTCTGTGAGGGACTTCACAGCAGGGGTCGGATCCAAGACTGGGGCTGATAATGAGGCTGATGGGGAACAGCACTGCGTCTCAGGCATCTTCTGACGTCTTGCGTTAATGAGCTAGTCACACTGGCAGCGCAGAACCTCATTCTGGCCGCTTCTGGTGTAGGATCTGTTGCATGAAAATCTCTGAGAGGATGTCATCAACTTCTTGGGCAGCTTGGTCCCTGTTCTCCCCCTCTAAGACGTCTTTCAGTTGTAAGAGGAGAGAACTGCTTATGCACTGGCTGACAACTGGCAGTGTCCATCAGGTAAGTCCGGTGGTCGGGTGGACTGTAGGACCTTTCCATCTTCACGACTGCTTCAATGAGCTCATCAATCTCGTCACACTGGCTGCGTAAATGCAGTGAGACCTCTACGGTTGTCGCTGGTGGTCCACGCTCAGGTTGACGCTGATCCCAGTAATCTCTGGTCGAGGTTAGCCTGAGGTGGGAACCTGGTGAATTAAGAACCAATGAAAAGGCTGAGGCTCTGTCTTCTATTCTGTTGATCAACTTGGGTGGTGACTTGGACCAGTGAGGAGTTGTTGAAGGGGAAGAAGGCCACATTTACGGCATTATATACCCTCTCAAGTGCTCAAGAAAACCTTCTAGCAATAAGACACTAACAAAGTGTGGGTCCTCTGAATGGGAGACTAAGCTGCTCGACTAGAACTAACCAGAAGGGATAGCTAGAATCAGCTGAGTTAAACTGGACGTTTTAACACTAACCATTCACCTAACCCTAACCGTAAACCTATTAGCTAACCTTTTCCCTAATCCTAACCTTAACTCCTGAACTTAACCTTAACCCTAACCCCTAGCATAGCTAACATTAGCCACCTAGCTAGAATTCGTAACATATATTACGTTTTCGCAAATTCGTAACATACAATACAAATAGTAATTCTTAACATATCATATGAAATGGGTGATGGGCAATGTTCCCTCTAAGCTGTGGGCGTGCGTGACTGCACACCTCCTTCAGGACTGCCTCTCCGAAGAAATGCCAGGACGTGTAGAGACACAAGAGATTGGACTTCAATGAGTTTGCGCCATTAGTTTGCACGATATAGATCAAAGTATTTTCTGTGATCGAATCAACATTATTTGTTGAATGCAACAAACCAAAACAAATCTAACTTTGCAAGATTGATTGTGATTTTGTTGTAGGCAGAGCCAGAGCCAACAAAGTATAATTATATTGGCCAGGGTAACCCACGAGCAGCCCTTCAATCACCCAAGAGTGAATGCGCTATACAGATATTCTTTGCTAGTTTTAGCATAGTTATAGATAAGTATAGGTCAGCAATGGGGAGTTAATGCTTCCTAACTTTTTTACTTTTCAGTCATTTAGCAGTTGCGGAGTTACTTATTGAGCGGATATGTTTTTAAAAACTCTTTCCGTACTGGTCCCGCGTGGGATTCGAACCCACAACTCTGGTATTGCTGTAGGCTGTAAAAACGTTTTAAAAGTCTCATTAGGCGCCTTCCACCCGGTTACATAACCCTGCACCTTAGAGGCTGCTGCCCTGTATACAGTACATAGACTTGAAATCACTGGCCACTAATAATGTAACACTAGTCACTTTAATAATGTTTAAAAAATGTTGCTTTACTCATCTCATCGTATATACTTTATTCTATTCTACTGTTTTAGTCAATGCCACTCTGACATTGCTCACCCTAATATTTATACATTCCTTAATTCCATTCTTTTACTTTTAGGTTTGTGTGTATTGTATGTATTATTGTATAAATTGTTAGATATTACTTTGCATTTTGCTACACCCGCAATAACATCTGTTAAACATGTGTATGTGACCAATAAAAAAATTATTTTTATTTTATCTGACGCAATGTAGGCCTGCATTGAACACCACATATGGACTACTGTAGGCTATATCATAGAAATCAAAAGCTATTTCCATGTGTAAATGTTATGTGATTTGCTCCATTGGTTTTGTTGGTTGGCCTACATTATGCTCCAATATCCACAATAACCTATTGGCTACTGTCTAAAACTGAAAGGGTACAGCCTCAGTGCTCATTGTAAACGTGCGCCGGAAGTTGCACAAAATTCTCACATTGTTAAGTTTCCACTCACAAGACCTAAAATTTTGTCAGTACTCCAATTGGTGGGAACTTTGGTGATGGGCAAATTCGTAACATATAATTTGAATTGTAATTCCTAACATATCAAATGAAATGCGTGATGGACATCCACAAATGTATATATACCATACAAACGTAACATATCCAACTAAATGGAGTGTCTTGGATTTACATGCAGAATAATACAAAATGCTCACATTGTGACTAAACGTTGTATTGCTATCCGGGATCCTTGGAAAGTCCTACCCAACCCTTACCTTAACTTTTACCCTAACCATAACTCAAACCTTAACCCTTACATGCTGACTAGACCGGGCCCGCCCGCATGTTGATTTTGTCCATCCACCCCAGACGCCATCAGGACAAGCAGGTTGAAATATCAAAACGAACTCTGAATCAAGTACATTCATTTGGGGACAGGTCTCAAAGCATTTAACATTCATGGCAATTTAGCTAGCTAGCTTGCTGTTGCTAGCTAATTTGTCCTGGGATATAAACATTAGGTTGTTATTTTACCTGAAATGCACAAGGTCCGAAAATTAATCCACAGATAAAAGCGGCAATTTAGTAATCTCTCCTCCTTCAGGCCTCTTTTTCTTCTTCTTCTTCTTTGGACTTTATATGGCAGTTGGCAAACCACTTTAAGGTACATTACCACCACCAACTGGACTGGAGTGTGGACCTCAGTTCATCTCGTAACACGAGTGGTGTGGTCAGCATAATTTATTTTGTAGTTCGCGCACGTGACGCGGGCAGTGTGGTCAGCACGTTACTGTAACCATTTAAAATGTTAACTTCAATGGGGTAGGGCCGTCCCAAGGATACCGGATAGCAAGGACATTCACTAAGGGCAAGAGGCAGTGCTGTGCCAGCGGAAACTTTTGTGATTGATGCTTTTTCTTGCAAGTGACAACTACCAGAATTGAATGGCTACAGCCCTACAATCGATGAAAACATAGCTAAATACTGATACATTGAAAATGTGTCCTATGTTGTTATTGTCCAGCTGGCTTGATGCTGCAGCTCAGTCTTCAGATCCTAGGCAATTTTTTTATTGCAGCTATAATAATACAAATATGGCCGATGTATTTTATCAGTGAATATTTCCACTCTAAAATTGGAATCAGTATCGGATCCAAAAATCCCATATTGGTCGGGCTCTACTAAAGACACAAATAAGAAAGCCTTGTTAGTACACTTAAGCAACGTTTATGGTTTTTATAGACAGAAAGTAACCATTGTGATTCATCTCTGGACAAGTTTAAAGCAGAATTGACAGCTATGGAACTAAAAGCTAAAAAGATTGACTAAGATTGACTAACAACATTATTTTTTAAAACAATGCTTCAATATTGCAGATACAGTGCCTTTGGAAATTGTGTTAAGTACAGTCTTGTTCGAAAAATTATATATTAAAAAAATCCTCAGCAATCTACACAAAATACCCCCTAATGACAATGTGAAAACAGGTTTTTAGAAATGTTTGCAAATGTATAACACCTTCAAAACAGAAAATACCTTATTTACATAAGTATTCAGACCCTTTTCTATGAGACTCAATATTGAGCTGAGGTGCATCCTGTTTCCATTGATCATCCTTGAGATATTTCTACAACTTGATTGGAGTTCACCTGTGGTAAATTCAATTGATTGCGCATGATTTGGAAAGGCACACAGCATGTCAGAGCAAAAACCAAGCCGTGAGGTCGAAGGAATTGTCCGTAGAGCTCCGAGACAAGATTGTGTCGAGGCACAGATCTGGGGAAGGGGACCAAAACATTTCTGCAGCATTGAAGGTCGCCAAGAACACAGTGTCTCTATCATTCTTAAATGGAAGAAGTTTGGAACCACCAAGACTCTTCCTAGAGCTGGCCACCCGGCCAAACTGAGCAATCGGAGGGGAAAGGCCTTGGTTATGCAGGGTTAAATTAATCTGTGGCCACCAGACAGATTTTGACAGCAATGCTAAAAAAATGACAGATACATTCAAAATAAGAGGCTTCAAGGACAAAACTCTTGATGCTGCAATGATGAAAATATCTCAAAAACCAAGAGAGGAATTACTAAAAACTCAACCAAAGAAGAAAAACAACGCAACCGTCTTTTGCACTAAGTACACCAAGGGTTCGGAGAAAATGAAAGCAATCCTGAAAAAGCACTGGCATATTCTGCAATCAGACAAAACAAATCGCAAACCTCTTCAAGAAACCCCCAATGGTTGTCTATAAGCGTGGTCACAATATTGGAGATAGTTTGGTGAGATCTGACCTGCCCCCTGAGCCCCCTGAGCCCCCTGAGCCCCCTGAGCCACTCAGACACTCTTGACACACATTCCGAATGGGAACTACAAATGTGGCTCATGCGTACAGTGCAAATAGCACTATAAAAACATCCTTCTTCAGACACCCACATACAGGTCAACATCCCTGTGAGGGGTATCATCTCATGCAAGACCAAGGGAATAATCTATCTCATCACCTGTTCATGTGGAAAAGACTATGTAGGACAAACAAAAATACAATTAAAACAACACATAGCTGAACACCGCAGCTCAATCAGGTGTAAGAACATTGACTATCCAGTAGCAGCTCACTTTGTTGAAGCTAACCATCCAATCTCCTCCCTCAAATACACAGGCATTGAGCATGTTGCTCTACAAAGGAGAGGATGAAACATTGAGATCCTACTACTACAAAGGGAGGCTTACTGGATATCCTATCTGAAAACATTGACCCCCAGTGGTCTGAAATATTGACTTTGATCTCAAGCTCTTCTTTCTTTTATGAACAAGTCTTATAAATGTATATTCTTTCTACAGCTTATTAGCGTACACCTAATATGTTCCCCCTGTTGATGATGCTTATTATTCAAAAGACACTCGCACATCTGAGCAATCTTTTTTGCAGGTGCATGGCAACAATTGAACAAGATGAAGGAAAAAGGAAACCGCACACTGCTCTTGATAGTATCACTGACATTTAATAAGCTTTACGTATCGGCCTCACGACCTTCGTCAGAGCTTTTGTGGCCGTGAGGGCGATACGTAAGCTTATTAAATATCAGTGATTGTCACGCCCTGACCTGAGATATCTCTGTTTTCTTTATATTTTGGTTAGGTCAGGGTGTGACTAGGGTGGATTACGCTAGTTTTTCTAGTTTTTTGTATTGTCTAGGGGTTTTGTATATAATGTTTTTTGTACGTCTAGGTTTTTGTATGTTTATGGTGGCCTGATATGGTTCCCAATCAGAGGCAGCTGTTTATCGTTGTCTCTGATTGGGGATCATATTTAGGTAGCCATTTCCCCTTTGGTGTTTGTGGGTTCTTGTCTATGTGTAGTTGCCTGTCAGCACTCATTTGTATAGCTTCACATTTCATTTTGGTTAGTTTGTTCAGTGTTCATTCTTTTAATAAATTAGAATGTACGCATACCACGCTGCGCCTTGGTCCGATTCACACGTCGAACCTGACAGTGATACTATCAAGAGCAGTGTGCGGTTTCCTTTTTCCATCTTCTTGATGATGCTTATTATGCATTAAGGTTGAACCAATACGAAACAATTAAATATGTGAAATTGAATTAAACAATAATGTATGTTGATGCTAATATTATGTACAATATTCAATTATGTTTCTATATGATAACAATAACCTAATATATTTAATATGCCATAAACTATTGTTTTTTAACAGTTTCACTAATTCATCCTAATTAACTTAACACACCCCTCATTATTGTCATTGGTTGCACTAATTGCACTGTTTCTCTACATAACCTGGTTCAAGTATTTATGACATTACCCTTAAGAAGGCACAGTGATGCTGAGACGTTGGTAAATACCCAATAAATTACTGGGAGTTTATATATGGAGTGTGCGACTCTCTTTTATATACTTTATAAGCTCAAAATAACATCCAATTAATAAGTGTGAAGCAGAAAGTGAATATCCAATGGGAATTGGTCATAAATATGGAGTAACATTGTTAAGGTAGACTAAAATGTTAACAATGCCTTCCAATAAGGAGAAAGTTAAAGTGGACAATGGTATCCTGGTGAACAGATGTTATCATGTATGTTTTGTTTGTTTTTAAACCTTACAATAAGGGTAAAAACAGCATTTTTTTGAGTGATACGTGTGTATTAGCAGTAGTGGTTGAGAGGGTTTTCTTATTGGGAAGAAAGTAAAGGGTCCTAGTGGAAGGAAACAGATATGGAGACTAGTGAAAGTAATAAAGACAGCGATAACGAAAGTAAAATGGAGAGATTCATGGTACTCATGTTTTATCAGTTGATGTCAAATTTGTAAGCTTGTTTCAATAGGGGAGGATGGTACATATAGGCATAGTAATACTGAATGTTGCATTTTTAGGACCGATTAAGATTGAGACTGGCGAGGACTGATTAAGATTTAGCATAGTGAAAACTATGTACACGTGTCACAGCCGTTGCTGGATGAAGACCAAGGTGCAGCGTGGTGAGCGTACATTTTCCTTTTTATTTAAAATGTCGCCAACAAAACAACAAACGAAAGAAACAACCGTGAAGCTTACAGGGCATTAGTGCCACAAACAAAGTTCACTACCCACACTGAAAGGAGGGAAAAAGGGCTACCTTAGTATGGTTCCCAATTAGAGACAACGATAGACAGCTGTCCCTGATTGAGAACCATACCCGGCCAAAACATAGAAATAAAGAAACATAGAAAACAAAACATAGAACGCCCACCCCAAATCACACCCTGACCAAACCAAATAGAGACATAAAAAGGCTCTCTAAGGTCAGGGCGTGACAACATGTTTATTTTCTCTTCCAGGACTGATGGAATGTCCACTACCACGTTTTCTAATAAGTTTAACAATGATTCTGTATCTCTCCCTTTGAAAAGCTTCCTGAGGCAGGTGCCTTGGGAGAGCAGTTAGTGAGACTCTGCAGTACTATAAAGTAATAAGGTACCCGGATCCGGCTGTTAAGGGAGCATCCAAATGATGTAAAGGCCTGGCCATTTGTTGTTTTTGTTCTACGTTTTACCACACAGACACCTGCATACACCCATCAATACTTATGAATATTTGTTAGTGGTGTTAATACCATGCCTGATTTATAATTGTTATTTTATTTGGGTTTAGTAGGTTTTTCACGGTTAGAAAGAATGACCTTAAAGGGCACAAAAAGAAAAATACTGAAGTGTCAATTGTCTGAATTTCGGTTGAACACTTGTAAGTTCTCCTGATGAGAAATATACTGACAATGTGAACCTGTTATAAAGAATGTTTGACATGTTTTACAACAATGAGTCTGAAGTACAGGGAAAGAGAAGGGAAAGAACAGACTCACTCACTTACACCCAGCCTCTTTCAGAACTCACTAAAACTCTCTGACACTTGCCACCACCCTGTGTTTCATCATCCGCTGTCTAAGCAGGAGACAAGATAACTGCAGAAAATGTACAGGTGGCCCTTGTATAAACCTGCAAAGTTGTACTTTGGCAGAGCGAAAGTTAATTCAGGTTCAGGAGTAAATGGATGAGAGAGCAGTCATCTATATCCAGTCCATGTCCCTGACTGAGTCATAAGCAGCAACAAGTTGTGTATATAAAGTATTTTAAAGTTTATTTTCAGTTAACTTCTTATGGCTGCAGAGGCAATATTGAGTAGCTTGGATGAAAGGTGCACAGAGGTGCCCATAGTAAACTGCCTGCTCTTCAGTCCCAGTTACTAATATATGCATAGTATTATTCGTATTGGATAGAAAACACTCTGAAGTTTCTAAAACTGTTTGAATGATGTCTGTGAGTATAACAAAACTCATATGGCAGGCAGAAACCTGAGAAAAAATCCAAACAGGAAGTGGGAATTCTGAGGTTGGTAGATTTTCAACACAGCCCCTATTGAACAAACAGTGGGATATGGATGAGTTTGCACTTCCTACGTCTTCCACTAGATGTCAACAGTCTGTAGAACCTTGTCTGATGCCTCTACTGTGAAGTGGGGCCGAAGGAGACAGGAAATAGTCAGGTCTACCATGATCTGACCATGCTCTGACCATGCGAGTTCACATGAGAGGGAGCTCTGTTCCATCGCATATCTGAAGTCAATGTAATTCTCCGGTTGGAACGTTACTGAAGATTTATGTTAAAAACATTCTGAAGATTGATTCAATACATCGTTTGACATGTTTCTACTGACTGTTACGGAACTTTTTGACATTTCGTCAGCTTTTAGTGAACACGCTTTCTGACTTTGGATTTGTTTACCAAACGCGCTAACAAAAGTAGCTATTTGGACAAAAATTATGGACATTACCGAACAAAACAAACATTTCTTGTGGAAGTGGGAGTCCTGGGAGTGCATTCCAACGAAGATCAGTAAAGGTAAGTGAAGATTTATAATGCTATTTATGACTTTTGTTGACTGCACAATTTGGCGGGTAACTGTATGGCTTCCTTTTGTGGCTGAACGCTGTTCTCAGATTATTTAATATTTTGCTTTTGCCGTAAAGCTTTTTGAAATCTGACACAGCGGTTGCATTAAGAACAAGTGTATCTTTAATTCTATGTAAAACATGTATCTTTCATCAAAGTTTATGATGAGTATTTCTGTTATTTGACATCACTGCAATTTCTCTGGATATTTTGGAGGCATTTCTGAACATGGCGCCAATGTAAACTGAGGTTTTTGGATATAAATATGAGCTTTATCGAACAAAACATATATGTATTGTGTAACATGAAGTCCTATGAGTGTCATCTGATGAAAATCATCAAAGGTTAGTGATTCATCTTATCTCTATTTCTGCTTTTTGTGACTCCTGTCTTTGGCTGGAAAAATGACTGTGTATTTCTGTGATTTTGCGGTGACCTAACATAATCGTTTGTGGTGCTTTCGCTGTAAAGCCTATTTGAAATCGGACACTTTGGTGGGATTAACAACAAGATTACCATTCAAATGGTAAATTACATGTATGTTTGAGGAATTTTAATTATGAGATTTCTGTTGTTTGAATTTTGCGCCCTGCACTTTCACTGGCTGTTGTCATATCATCCCGTTAACGGGATTGCAGCCATAAGAAGTTTTAAGCATGTTCTGTATGTATTAACTGACCGCATATATACTATACTTCCACCCTCAGAGACTCTAGAGTTTACTTCTCCTATTCTCACCCATAGCCATGACCCAAAAGACAGAAATTAGGAGGAAATGAAATCAGCATCTCTGCTGAAAGAAAGCCATTGATTGCATTATACTTTGGTAAAGTAAACCTTGCTGTCTCCCTGTATTACCTCCCACAATTCCTCCAGGGATTTTACAGGACAGAATTGACAGGGCTGTAGAACGGTGTAGTGGGGTTGTATCTGTGTATATTATATATACACCTCACATGCTACCTATAATAAGACTATGCAATTAATATTACAAAGTATATCTGACTCTATTTAACATTATAGTAAAACCATGTGTAATCAAATATTATGTTTTTAGCTGACTAAGATCAAGAAAGGGTCATGAGAGGCGAATATCAAAGCAAGTGTTATTTAATAACTTTGTCAAATGAATGGATTCGCAAATTAGGCATGAAGCTTAATATCAAGGCAATACTGACATGAACAAAACATATTTTTAGGCATATATCCCAAGGTTAACTTGAAAGACAAAGCATGAGTCATACAGCTGCAAAGACATTTTGCACATGATCAAACAGGCATTTATACGTCAAGATGAGATTAGTGGTGTAACTTTTTCACAACTGCTATCAGTTGCCTGACACTGCCTAGATGTTGCTCTGTTGTCTTCGCAGTCAAACCGTCTGCTAGCAGTTCCTCTTTATCTGGTCACTTCTCCATGATGTTTATCAGTGACCTCGTGTTCACTTTACTCAACAGACCTGGGTCATCTACTGTATTCCCCTTTTCTCTCACAGTAACTTTCACTCACATCTAGTTCCTCTTTAACCTTCCTTGACCCCTAACATGTACACTGCCGGTCAAAAGTTTTAGAACACCTACTCATTCAAGGGTTTTTCTTTATTTTTACTCTTTTCTACATTGTAGAAAAATAGTGAAGACATAAAAACTATGAAATAACACATATGGATTCATGTTGTAACCAAATAAGTGTTAAACAAATCAAAACATATTTGATATTCTTCTGATAGCCACCCTTTGCCTTGATGACAGCTTTGCACACTCTTGGCATTCTCTCAACCAGCTTCACCTGGAATGCTTTTCCAACAGTCTTGAAGGAGTTCCCACATATGCTGAGCACTTGTTGGCTGCTTTTCCTTCACTCTGCAGTCCGACTCATACCAAACCATCTCAATTTGGTTGAGATCAGGGGATTTTGGAGGCCAGGTCATCTGCTGCCGCACTCCATCACTCTCCTTCTTGGTCAAATAGCCATTACACAGCCTGGAGGTGTATGAAAACAAATGATAGTCCCGTTAAGCGCAAACCAGATGTGATGGCGTATCGAAGAAGAATGCTGTGGTAGCTATGCTGGTTAAGTGTGCATTGAATACTAAATAAATCACTGACAGTGTCACCAGCAAAGCACCCCCACACCATAACACCTCCTCCTCCATGCTTTATGGTGGGAAATAGACATGCGGAGATCATCAGTTCACCCACACTGCGTCTCACAAAGACACGGTAGTTGGAACCAAAAATATCAAATTTGGACTCCAGACCAAAGGACAAATTTCCACCAGTCTAATGTTCATTGCTTGTTTTCTTGGCCCAAGCAAGTCTCTCCTTCTTACTCGTGTCTTTTAGTAGTGGTTTCTTTGCAGCTAATCGACCATGAAGGCCTGATTCACACAGTCTCCTCTGAACAGTTGATGTTCAAATGTGTCTGTTGCTTGAACTCTGTGAAGCATTTGTTTGAGCTGCAATTTCTAAGGCTAGTAACTCTAATGAACTTCTCCTCTGTTGCAGAGGTAACTCTGGGTCTTCCATTCCTGTGGTGGTCCTCACGAGAACCAGTTTCATCATAGTGCTTGATGGTTTTTGCGACTGCACTTGAAAAAACTTTCAAAGGTCTTGACATTTTCTGGATAGACTGACCATCATGTCTGAAAGTAATGATGGACTGTTGTTTCTCTTTGCTTATTTAAGCTGTTCTTGCCATAGTATGGACTTGGTATTTTACCAAATAGGGCTATCTTCTGTATACCCCCACTTCTGTATACCCCCACCCCACTGTATACCCCCACTTCACAACACAACTGATTGGCTCAAATGCATTAGGATGGAAAGAAATTCCACAAAATGAAATGCAAGCTGTTTATTAAAAGAGAATTCCAAAAGTGTGCAAAGATGTGATCAAGGTAAAGGGTGGCTATTTGAAGAATCTCAAATATAAAATATGTTTTGATTTGTTTAACACATTTTTGGTTACTACATGATTCCATATGTGTTATTTCATAGTTATATCTTCACTATTATTTTACAATGTAGAAAATAGTAAAAATTCAAATTAAAACTTGAATGAGTAGGTGTTCTAAAACCTTTGACCGGTAGTGTATATTCCTTCTACATGTAAAGTGATCAATCATTTCTAGTATGGTAACATAAATACGTACATTTGAAGCTAGAATCCAACATAATTGCTTTATTTTATGCAATTATTGAGGATGTCGCATGCCCAAAAACAACACTGTCATGCTGAGAATAATGAGAATGAATAGTGTCTTATGAATTTAATACCTTAAATGTCAAGAACGGTGCCACTTACACAGACCAGTGTTTCTCAACCTCTGGTCCCTGAACCTGTGCTGGTCCCTTGGATGTTGCTGGCTGGTCCCTGAACCTGTGCTGGTCCCTGGGATGTTGCTGGCTGGTCCCTGAACCTGTGCTGGTCCCTTGGATGTTGCTGGCTGGTCCCTGAGCTATTTAACTGACTCCAATTTAGTCAGTTCTAAGTGCTAGCTTTAATGTAAGCTGTCCCCCAAGGAGGAAAAATTAAAGCTTGCCGATCCTTGACACAAAGTGACCATAGTTTGCCGGTCCCTGGAATAAAGAAACAGTGCCCTAGACACACACCTTTGTAATCCCCCCCCTACCAAACATGCTATTTCCAATGTCATGGCTAACATATTACTTACAATTTGTGCCCAATAGAAAATGAATAGTGAACTTCTTGAATTACAAAGGACTTTTTTTTTTTTTTTAATTAGGATAAACAATCAACATGAAAGTAGGCAAACGTTAAACAGTTCTTGATAGATGGATAGATACTTCATTGTATCGAGCGGAAAGTATGTCGCATTGCATTGCAATCAGCCCCAGTAAGCGGACAATTGACTGGGTCTCGAGATATATCTGATTTAATACTACAAATTGAACTGAGTTATGACCCATTCACTTGATTAGCGCAAGCCACTGACCATGCCACTTGGTCGGAAGCAGGGTGAGATCATGGACTTTGACTTTGAGTTAGGCCTACTTCTTCCCTGGCCAATCTCTGACTACTTTCTGTATTTGGTTGACTCTTTTAGTGATCTTCTGCAGTCTGTCTTGTTTCTCCTTAAGCTTGCGTCGCTCATCGGTGAGTAGTTCCTCTCCTCTTGCCATCTTCTCCAGAAGCTCAGACTCGTATTTCATTTTCTTCAACCCTACGATGCGATCTTCGAAGCCTGGCTTGCATTCGTCCTCTTCGGTGCGAATGAGTATCTCGATGTACTCCACAGTGGAGAGAGAGCTTGGCTTCAGTGCAATCTCATTTAGTCTCTTAAGACAATTGGAGGACAGCTTGATCAAGTACTTCAGCTTGTCCTCGATAACAATGTACTCATCTTCAATCTTCTCCAGCATCTGCTTGTTGTTCATAAACTTGCCCTGTGCCTTCATGAAGTTGTCCTTCAACTCTTTAATGGTCTTTTTCTCTGTCTTAGTTTCATATGTCCATAAGGCTTTTTCCCTGTCGTGGTTAAGGTAAGAGCAGTTTTCTGGACACATGACACAGTTACCATAACCATCCATCACGGCACATTTTTTGACTTCATCCTCGTCAGGGAGACAGCAGCTGGTGTGGCATGTGAACTTGCAAACAATGCAGTTTGTAGCAAAACAACTTAATTTGGTCCTCTTAGCAACTAGAACCTCTACCTCTGTCTCAAAGTCTTGGTTCTGTTTCATGTTCTCGTCCTCGTTCTGCAGGCACTGTTCGAACGTTTTGATCTCATTCAGCTTTGACAGACCTGCTGTGATCTGAGGGGTCAGTCGTGTCATGGCCTTCTCCAAACGCTCACGTTCTTCCAACACTTTCTTGGTCATCGTTAGATCTTTGCTCTCATTGCTTTCCAAGGCTTTGAAGAAAGCTTTCATCTGTTTAAAAGTTGACCTCCAGACAATCTTCTCTAGTCCTTCCTCATTATCATCCTCTGAACTATCTCCTTCAGAGCTTTTGTCTTCTTCTACTTTCTGAGAGAGCAGAGCTGAATTGTTGAATTTGAAATGGGTTGGGAGTCCCTTATTGTTTTTTTTACAGGGAAGGTCTGCAGCTTGGATGGCCTCCAGCACAGGTATGTCCTTCCCATCAGCAAATGTCACGAGCATCAGGATGTTATCAGCAATGTCCTTTCCAAAAATGGACAGGATGGAGTCAAATATGTATTTCTGATTGGCACTGAGACGAGCGAGGGATGCCTGCACTACAAAGCATACTGCATCAATGTGATCAATCCCTAAAGGGTTACACAAAAATTCCTTCACTTGCTCTGTGATTAGTTTATCATGTGCCATTCCTCTAGTGTCTCCGAACCCTGGTGTGTCAATAATGGTCAGAGAATAAGGAATCTGAAAGCCTGGCTGGTTGTAGAGCTCGTATGATGTCACGATTGAAGTCTGGCTCTCAGCCTGTGACCTGTTGGTCACCTCATGGATGAGCTTAAAGCGGTAGTGATCTTCCCACTTTACCCCGAGAATGTAGTTGATCATGACATTTACCAGAGTGGTTTTTCCTGCACCTGTGGACCCCAGAAGCAAGATTGCCTTGTTATTCCCTTTCTCAACTTTCCTTCCAAATGTGTACTGTTCAAAACGTTCCTTTACATCCAACTTCTGTTCCAGATTCAGCTTATAGATTGACGGGTTGCCTTTCTTAACCTTCTCTGATTTCTTCAGAAATTCCTCACTTCTTGTTGCTGTCAATTGGCTCCTCTTCGGTTGGGTGTCAGAAGCCCTGATGGTAGTCAGCACTGCCTCCGGACCGGGTAGACTCTTCCCTGCTTCGCCACAGTTAGCAGAGACTCTGACACTGTATGCAGTTTCAGGCTTTAGACCTTCCAGTGTGCACTCTCTGGTGGTGGTTTTGATGGTGTGCCACATCTTATTGTCAACAGCCTTCGCACACTCTCTGTAGTCAACCTCATAGCCTATGACTTCTACATCGTCTCCCACCATGGTAGGAATGTCCCAGTTCACTCTGATACTTTCAGATTCCAGATTTTTTTCTGTGGGTGATCCAGGGGGGCTACATGGGCGGGTCCTGAAGTACTCTGTCCAGTCACTGGAGAGGCTCACACCAGGTCTACACACCGCCCTACAGCTGAAGCGGTAGTCTTTATAGGGGTTCAAACGTCTGATGGTGACCCGGTTAGTGCTAACATCAGCTTTGATCTCTGTCCACTCAGATTCAGCCTGCACAGCCTGGTACAAAACCTGGTACGACTCCACAGACTTGACGCCAAGGTTGGGAGGGTTGATTTGCACGTGGACACAGTCATGCTCCAGACTCTTGATGGTGGGGACACCTGGCTTTGATGGCAGTTCAAACTGGGGACTCAACAGTGTCCCTTTCTCATAGACATGGATGGAGGACGCAGTGATGAGTTTGTCTGGAATTGATGCAATGCAGAATGCAATATTTTCTCTGTCTTTGTTTGACTCTTTGAAGTCTAGGAACAGTTGTATGTTTTGCCTGGTTAGGGTGGTTACCTCCCCCGAGCGAAACCACTTTTCTGCTGCTGATTTCCCAGCTGCATTGGGATCATAAGGAATCAGTGAAGAATCACTCTTTGATTCTTCCAGCAAGTAGTTCTCCAAGTCTACCACGTACTCGTCTTTGTCTTTCAAAGAGGAGAATGCAAAGCACACTACGTGATCTTTAGCTTGATCAAGCACTATTCCATCCAATTCACTGCTTGAGTACACAACTTGTACCTCTTTCATTATGTCAAGGTAAGAGCTGACAACATTCATCTCTCTCTCTCTGTCATCCAGGTACGTGATCATAAGGTCATTCTGGAAAGGAGAGCGTTCCTTACTGTTGAGCATTTTTATCAGCTCTTCTTCCTCCATTCCTCCTCCTCTTATGTTGGGAAGAACCTTGCAAAGACCTTTCTGGAAAACCAGCTTGTACTCTGAGCACAAGTCCCTAAACTTGCTGAGCTTGGCTTTGATTTCAGGGAACTTGATAGCCATGTCTTCCTTCATCATGTCCCGGAATGTTACATCAGTGTTGTCCAGCCTGTCCAAGAGTCGCTGTGCGCGACACACCAGGCTAACACTGATCTGCCTGACTAGCTGGGCAGCTGCAGAGTCCAGGTTCTTGAGAGGATAGAGCCAGACAGTCATGGGCACAGCATGTTCTCCCTTTTCCCCTAACAGACGTGGCAGGCCGGCATACAGCCTGGTGGCATCTTCAAATGTGACAGGGTTGTTTTCTAGTGCAAAATCACCATGGAAAGTGCAGCTGAATGTATTGGCCTGTTGCTTCTCTTCCTCGCTCATCTTCAGTGATGCCTGCCCTTCTATTGTTATGAGGGGGATCTTCTTTATTGTGGCCTGCAGGTTTCCTTGAATATCCTGGTGGTTTTCTCCTGAGGAAACCTCACGGTCAAAAACAAAGAAGGCTTGTGCACCGTAGAGAATGGCAGTCACCACATGTGTGGCAGAACCCTCTTGGAAGACATTACAGTGTTTCACATTTCCTGCCCCCAGGTGGTCCATGGTCAGCTGCTCGAAGCGAGTGGTGGTACGGTACTGCAGAGAAACCCTAGACTGATGCTTTGAGGTCTTTTTATCATGTAGGAATTCAGCAGAACCCTTCACACTGACTAAGCCACCAAGAAAACTGGCCTCCAGAGATGCAGACACATTCAAAGCTTCTGACTTGTCTTCACTTGAGTCGGAAGCAATGATTTTGAAATCAGTGTTAGGTTGTGGAGAGACATTTATGTCTTTCTGTAGCATTTCAGAATCCCAGAGTGTGATACCTGCAGTTTAAAAAGAGAGAATGACAAATAACTTTCATTATGAAAAAAATAACGATCTCCAACGTGTACAGTCGTGGCCAAAAGTTTTGAGAATGTCACAAATATTAATTTTCAAGAAGTCTGCTGCCTCAGTTTGTATGATGGTAATTTGCATATACTCCAGAATGTTATGAAGAGTGATCAGATGAATTGCAATTAATTGAAAAGTCCCTCTTTGCCATGCAAATGAACTGAATCCCCCAAAAACATTTCCACTGCATTTCAGCCCTGCCACAAAAGGACCAGCTGACATCATGTCAGTGATTCTCTTGTTAACACAGGTGTGAGTGTTGACAAGGACAAGGCTGGAGATCACTCTGTCATGCTGATTGAGTTTGAATAACAGACTGGAAGCTTCAAAAGGAGGGTGGTGCTTGGAATCATTGTTCTTCTCTGTCAATCATGGTTAACTGCAAGGAAACACGTGCCGTCATCATTGCTTTGCACAAAAAGGGCTTCACAGGCAAGGATATTGCTGCCAGTAAGATTGTACCTAAATCAACCATTTATCGGATCATCAAGAACTTCAAGGAGAACGATTCCATTGTTGTGAAGAAGGCTTCAGGGTGCCCAAGAAAGTCCAGCAAGCGAAAGGACCGTCTCCTAAAGTTGATTCAGCTGCGGATCGGGGCACCACCGGTACAGAGCTTGCGCAGCAGGCAGGTGTGAGTACATCTGCACACACAGTGAGGCGAAGACTTTTGGAGGATGGCCTGGTGTCAAGAAGGTCAGCAAAGAAGCCACTTCTCTCCAGGAAAAACATCAGGGACAGACTGATATTCTGCAAAAGGTACAGGGATTGAACTGCTGAGGACTGGGGTAAAGTAATTTTCTCTGATGAATCCCCTTTCCGATTGTTTGGGGCATCCGGAAAAAAGCTTGTCCGGAGAAGACAAGGTGAGCAATACCATCAGTCCTGTGTCATGCCAACAGTAAAGCATCCTGAGTGCATTCATGTGTGGGGTTCTTTCTCAGCCAAGGGAGTGGGCTCACTCACAATTTTGCCTAAGAACACAGCCATGAATAAAGAATGGTAGCAACACATCCTCCGAGAGCAACTTCTCCCAACCATCCAGGAACAGTTTGGTGACGAACAATGCCTTTTCCAGCATGATGGAGCACCTTGCCATAAGGCAAAAGTGATAACTAAGTGGCTCGGGGAACAAAACATAGATATTTTAGGTCCATGGCCAGGAAACTCCCCAGACCTTAATCCCATTGAGAACATGTGGTCAATCCTCAAGAGGCGGGTGGACAAACAAAAGCCCACAAATTCTGACAAACTCCATGCATTGATTATGCAAGAATGGGCTGCCATCAGTCAGGATGTGGCCCAGAAATGAATTGACAGCATGCCAGGGCGGATTGCAGAGGTCTTGAAAACGAAGGGTTGACACTGCAAATATTGACTCTTTGCATCAACTTCATGTAATTGTCAATAAAAGCCTTTGACACTTATGAAATGCTTGTAATTATACTTCAGTATTCCATAGTAACATCTGACAAAAATATCTAAAAACGCTGAAGCAGCAGACTTTGTGAAAATTAATATTTGTGTCATTCTCAAAACTTTTGGACAGGACCGGTACATGCAGAATTGTTTATACATGTAAACATGGTTTCATTCAAAGAACTCATTGAAGTATTAGTCAAAGTATATATTCTAGGTGACATGACAACCGTAGTTAGAAAAGCTACACCTATCTTTGCCATTGATCACTTCTGTAACAGCATGACTATATATGACTACTTCAACATGTTGTGGGTCCTCTAGCTTTTCTAACTCTGAAGACCATAGAGATGTAGAAGACAGCTCATCTTTGCAATGGATGCTTTTGTGACAGTTTCTGTAGTGCCATTAAGGGCTATCTATTTGAAAGCAGTCCATTTCTTCTTACTATACTTTTATAAGTGTATTGGCAGTTCGTAAAAAAAACTGAAGTGCTACAGTCTGACAAGGTATAAAGCCAAGGTTGGTGATTTACTGCCACCTGGAGTTATGGAATGTTTGTCAGAAGTATAATTCATTGGCTGACCCCTCCTGCTGACCTGAAAGGAATTCTGTTATCCTTCCTTAAAGGAGCTAAATATAAAAATGTTGAATTGTGATTTAAGAAAATGTCCATAAAATGTCTACATTAAAAATAACATAAAATTATAGTGTTTCACAAAAAAAATTCACAAACAAATTATTTAGGCTCACACATCAGCATAATTTAGAGGTGTGGTCATCTCCTCATAAGCACAACCAACAACGGAAAACTGGAGCAAGCATGTAGAAATCGTGCTGTCTTTACCTGGTTGCTAAAATTCTACATTTCAGTTTGTGACAAAACAAGCCATCTTTAGTGTAGAAAATCATTGTACCATCTAAATCGCTGTGAAATATGTTAAGAACATATTGAACTAAATAAGAACATATTGTTTTTTCAGCTGTTTAAAGCTGGTGTACAAAACCGGAAGTAAATGCAAAACTTAAGGAAGTGGCGGGGGGACGGAAGGGCGAGAGGTGTTTGAATTCAGGCTGTGTTGATGCAATTCACCTAGTTTCCACAAGGGGGCTTTGTTTTATCTGTAGCTTCTGTAACCCATGCAAGTCAAACCAACTTGACTACTTCAAAATGGTGAAAGCCCTCAATGACGCTGCCCATGTTAGATCAGGCTTTGGGACAAGTCTATCCAACTCTATGGTGGAAACAAAGACAATGAATTGAATAGTTTACTGTACCTGGAATGAGGACATCCCTGCGACAGTCATACAGCATCCCCAGCTGGAATGGTCGGCCCAGAGCGGCTGTCTCAATGGTCTCAGAGTCAGACATGACTCCGTGTTCTGAAAACACATCAGAGCAGGGGTTTATCCACAGCTATATATACTTCAGAACTATTGTATAGTAGAAACATTTAGATGAATGCAGGGCTTTACATATAGGGGAGTCAATATTTAGATTGAAATAACAAAGGTACAAAAGACAGACATAAGATGCAGACATCTGAATCACTCACATTTCTGTCTCTTCCGCAGTCTCGTGTTGTTCTCCTGGGATGGGAGGCGAGCCCTAGAGCCTTGATGCTCAGCGTTCGATTATCCAGGCTGCGCCTCTGTAACGGGAAACATCAGAAAAAATAAAGATCATGTAGTATAAATGCTGTTCTTCAGTCATAAACATTATCCCAAGTGAGCATGAGCTCTGTGGTCTCAGAGTCCACTATAGCATGGGAACCTGTGTTAAGTTAATTTCAAGAACTGCACACTGTTTTTCTGCTGGTGTAATTATAATTGAATTAAGGGAGAAGTCACAGATCGTCATATATGTATAACAGAATCTTTGGAACGGCCATCAGACCTACATTATCTGTATAAGACCCCATAAAGTACACCTGAATAATTGATTTAATCATAATCTATACTGTAGCCAAAGCCAGAGGGGGAAAAAACATGTTTTAAAGGTATCAATATAATGAAATGTAAAATTATTTGCACTTTAATTAGATCAATAATGTAAATAAAAAATCTTTACACAAAAAATGACACAAAAAATATGAAGAATTCAAGATAATAACAGATGCAGAAATATGAACGATAGTTTATTCAGATGTAACAAAAATATTTGACTGTGTATGGTGAGACCAGGTTCCTCTTATTGGACAATTTGAACCAAATAAAAAACAAAGTCAATCAAATGTGAGTTATAAGCTTTAAAAAAAAAGTTACGACCAATCTTACCAAAGTTTGTCTTAAATTGTATCTGTAAAAAAGTATGTCTGCATTAATTCCCACAAGATGTAGGTCATTATGCCAAAAGATCTAGACTGTATTAGATGACTTGAAGCTACATCTGACTACATTTACACATTTGCTTGGATAATCATACCACAGGCCTTACTGCTATTGCCAGACAAGAGAATAACATTACATGAAAGGTAAGGCCAATACAAAAGCACACAGAAACTTGCTTTTATTGCTCAAGAGATCCAATCATTTGAGTTAATAGTCTCTTTTGTTTGCCACATATGCATTTCATCCTGCTTTCTTTGGGATTCAATAGATTTCTTCTTCTCTTGCCTTGGTCCTGCTTCTGTTGTTCTGCCATCTGGACTCATTCCAATTCGTCCTGAATCCTGCCATTTTACTTTCTCTACATGGACTCATTCGAATTCGTCCTGAATGAGCTTTCTTTCTGGCTCTGATTTGTTCTCCTGGAATTGTTCTATCGCCATTTAATTATTCTCTGTTCAGCCATTTAATTATTCTCTGTTAAAGGAATAGATAGCTTTTCCATTAAAATATGTTAGAATATAGAAAGACTACTCCTTATAGTTACAGTAATTTAAAATGACTTTTAGCTGCTGCCATGTTCAGAGTAATGTTTTCATCGATTAACAATATTCTTTAGTAGTCTACTCATCAATGTATTTTCTAAAGTTTAATCATCTACTTTTCTCCCTCATTTTCATCTCTTTATTTTGATGCTTTCAGTTCTGCATGTATCCTGGTCCTTTCATCTTCTTCTTGCTTTCTTTGGGATTGAAGTTGTATTTTTCTCTGCCTCTCCAGCTCCTCTCGTTGTTCTTTGTCCATCCGTTGTTCGGTTTCCATTCGTGCTTTCTCCCCTTTGAGCCGAAGGCATTCCTGCTCAAATCTTCTCTTTTCTGCTTCTGCCACGTCTGCCCGTTGTCGCGATTCATGGTCCACTTCAACTGTATGGCTGCCACCCATTTTCTAAGTCTTTTCTTGCAGGTTTTGTAGGTTAGACTTAACTGCACTGATTCTTTGAGATGACATATCAAAGCAAACAAAAACAGACAAGGAATGTTTTACTTAAAAAGGAGAGCATTTGACACTATTCAATACTTTTCTGAGCATCAATTGCCTTAATTTTCAATTTGTCATATTTAGATTTTTAATTGCGTTAGTGTTGTGGATATGTGCATGCATACACATGATCGTCAGGCAGGAAGTAAGACCAAATTGATAACACTGTTACTTTTCAACTTTGTCATATTCTGGTAAATTCTGTCACTTGTAATTTTAAAATATCAGGAGGAAGTGGACTAAACAGGGAACAGTTGGGTTTACTTATCTAAGTTATGAAAAGCAAGAGCCCCAAACTATGACTAGAAATCTCAGTTACCTAGAATTTACTTCAAACACTAACTGTCAATGTTTTCAGAATGTCCCATATTGTTTTTGAAGTTCTATTCTGAAATTGTCTGACATTGCAAATTCCTCATCAGTCAGGGTAGGTTTGTACTTCTTTAAAAAAAATACATGGGTGCAATAAAGTGTCAATAGAATCTAAACCAATATAGTACAATATTTTTTTTAACAATTTGTGTATCCAAAAAATGTAATCGAAAAGTTTGATTGTTAAATGATAATTTCTCTACACCATTAAAATCACGGTTTCTTAATTTGAGCCAGTTTGCTACAGCAGGAAAGTACTCCTGTTGCAACAGGAAATGTAAAATAATATGTGGATTATAAGTAAGGGATATTTTTGTAGGGGTTGATACATTTTTTGTTAGGGCAAATCAAAAGTGGAAATGAAAAACTGTAGAAGCCTGTTCAAAACTAAAATACATTACAAGTTTCCTAAATTCTCAGCAACAAAAGAGTGATCAAATTAAGATTCTACATCTGAACCTTAAGAAAATTAAGGTTGTAGATGGATGTCAATCAGACAGAAATCACGAAATTTAACAAAGTTCAAACTTAAATATACATATTAAAGAGTGAGTATAAAACATACGTCAAGGTCTTCAGATGAAAAGATGCGTCTGTGCCAGAGAGGTTTGTTGATGGATGTAGCCCGGGGCTTGATGTCCCATTTTATAAGCTCAAACAATGGTTCCCTACCCATTACTTTGTGACTGTCAGCAGTTTTTAATTTCTTATTTATTTTGTAAAACACATCTCCATATGTGGTCTTCTTGTAAATCACATGACACCTTCCTTCTGTTTCAGAGTGCTTGATACAGTCGGACTAAAATAGTTTATTGCTCAAACCCTTTCTGTGTGAGAGAGAGAGGCAGAGAGAGAGAGAGAGACGCAGAGAGAGAGAGAGATGCAGAGAGAGAGAGAGATGCAGAGAGAGAGAGAGACGCAGAGAGAGAGAGAGACGCAGAGAGAGACAGAGACGCAGAGAGAGACAGAGACGCAGAGAGAGACAGAGACGCAGAGAGAGACAGAGACGCAGAGAGAGACAGAGACGCAGAGAGAGACAGAGACGCAGAGAGAGAGAGATCAGAAGACAGAGAAGATCAGGTACCTGCAACACGGACTACACTGCACAGCTCATTGAAGGACAGGGTCCCAGTACCGGAGACATCAGTACCATAGAAGATGTTCTGGAAGACACATACAGTTGATGTCAGAAGTTTACATACACTTAGGTTGGAGTCATTAAAACTGGTTTTTCAACCACTCCACAAATTTCTTGTTAACAAACTATAGTTTTGGCAAGTCGGTTAGGACATCTACTTTGTGCATGACACAAGTAGTTTTGCTAACCATTGTTTACAGACAGATTATTTCACTTATAATTCACTGTATCACAACTCCAGTGGGTTAGAAGTATACATACACTAAGTTGACTGTGCCTTTAAACAGCTTGGAAAATTCCAGAAAATTATGTCATGGATTTAGAAGCTTCTGATAAATGATGTCAATTAGCCTGAGTCAATTGGAGGTGTACCTGTGGATGTATTTCAAGGCCTAACTTCAAACTCAGTGCCTCTTTGCTTGACATGATGGGAAAATCAAAAGAAATCAGCCAAGACCTCAGAGAAAAAAATTGTAGACCTCCACAAGTCTAGTTCATCCTTGGGAGCAATTTCCAAACGCCTGAAGCTACCACGTTCATCTGTACAAACAATAGTACGCAAGTATAAACACCATGGGACCACGCAGCCGTCATACCGCTCAGGAAGAAGTTGCGTTCCGTCTCCCAGAGATGAACGTACTTTGGTGCGAAAAGGGCAAATTATTCCCAGAACACCAGCAAAGGACCTTGTGAAGATTCTGGAGGAAACAGGTACAAAATTATCTATATCCACAGTAAAAACGAGTCCTATATCAACATAACCTGAATGAAACGTTCGTCGTCTGGAGGAGAAGAAGAGGACCAAGATGCAGCGTGGTATGTGTCCATAATGTTTTAATAATAAAACTGAACAAAACAATAAACCGACAAACGAACAGTCCTGAAAGGCGAACCACAAAAACACTAAACAGGAAATAACCACCCACAAAACAGGCTACCTAAATATGGTTCCCAATCAGAGACAATGACTAACACCTGCCTCTGATTGAGAACCATATCAGGCCAAACGAGAAAACCAACATAGAAACACAAAACATAGATAACCCACCCAACTCACATCCTGACCAACTAAAACAAAGAAATAACACAAGAACTAGGGTCAGAACGTGACATTGAAAGGCCGCTCAGCAAGGAAGAAGCCACTGCTCCAAAACCGCCATGAAAAAGCCAGACAACTCTTTGCAACTGCACATGAGGACAAATATTGTACTTTTTGGAGAAATGTCCTCTGGTCTGATGAAACAAAAATAGAACTGTTTGGCCATAATGACCATTGTTATGTTTGGAGGAAAAATGTGGAGGCTTGCAACCCGAAGAACACCATCCCAACCGTGAAGCACGGGGGTGGCAGCATCATATTGTGGGGGTGCTTTGCTGCAGGCGGGACTGGTGCACTTCACAAAATAGATGGCATCATGAGGTAGGAAAATTATGTGGATGTATTGAAGCAACATCTCAAGACATCAGTCAGGAAGTTTATAGCTTGGTTGCAAATGGGTCTTCCAAATGGACAATGACCCCAGGCATACTTCCACAGTTGTGGCAAAATGGCTTAAGGACAACAAAGTCAAGGTATTGGAGTGGCCATCACAAAGCCCTGACCTCAATCCTGTAGAAAATGTGTGGACAGAACTGAAAAAGCATGTGCGCGCAAGGAGGCATACAAACCTGACTCAGTTACACCAGCTCTGTCAGGAGGAATGGGCAAAAATTCAACCAACTTATTGTGGGAAGATTGTGGAAGGCTACCCAAAACGTTGGACCCAAGATAAACCATTTAAAGGCAATGCTACAAAATACTAATTGAGTGTATGTAAACTTCTGACCCACTGGGAATGTGATGAAAGAAATAAAAGCTGAAATAAATCATTCTCTCTACTACTATTCTGACATTTCACATTATTCAAATAAAGTGGTGATCCTAATTGACCTAAAACAGGGAATTTTTACTAGGATTAAATGTCAGGAATTGTGAAAAACGGAGTATAAATGTACTTGGCTAAGGTGTATGTAAACTTCCGACTTCAACTGTAGCTTATACAGAGGTTTAATAACATGGGCTGCACGCATACTCATGATCGTCAGGCAGGAAGTAAGACCAAATTGATAACACTGTTACTTTTCAACTTTGTCATATTCTGGTAAATTCTGTCACTTGTAATTTTAAAATATCAGGAGGAAGTGGACTAAACAGGGAACAGTTGGGTTTACTTATCTAAGTTATGAAAAGCAAGAGCCCCAAACTATGACTAGAAATCTCAGTTACCTAGACTTTATTTCAAACACTAACTGTCAATGTTTTTAGAATTTCCCCCCACATTTCTTTTGAATACCTATTCTGAAATTGTCTGACATTACAAATTCCTCATCTGTCAGAGTAGGTTTTTACTTCTTAAAAAAAAATAAAAAAATAATAGGTGCAATAAAATATCAATACTAACAAATATAGTGCAATATATTTTAAAACAATCTGTGTATACATAAAACGGAATCTAAAAGTTTTAACAATCAATTATAATTTCCCTAGACAGGTATAATTATGGTTTCTTAATTTGAGCCAGTTTGCTACAACAGGAAAATAATCCTGCAGCAACAGGAAATGTAAATTATTATGTGGATTATAAATATGAAAAGAAATGTAGGGGTTGATTAATTTTTTGTTAGGGCAAATCAAAAGTGGAAATGAAAAACTGTAGAAGCCTGTTCAAAACTCAAATACATTACAAGTCTCCTAAATTCTCAGCAACAAAAGAGTGATGAAATTAAGATCCTACATCGGAACCTTAAGCTTGTAGATGGATGTCAATCAGACAGAAATCACGAAATGTAACAAAGTTCAAAGTACATATTAAAGAGTACGTATTAAACATATGTCAAGGTTTTCAGATTAAAAGATGTGTCTGTGCCAAAGAGGTTTGTTGATTGATGTAGCCCGGGGCTTGATGTTCCATTTTATAGCCCTCAAACAATTGTTTCCCCCCTATCTTACATCTGCAGTTTTAATTTCATATTTTTTTGTAAAACACATCTCACATCCCCATATGTGGTCTTCTTGTAAATCACATGACACCTTTCTTCTATTTTCAGAGTGCTTGATACAGTAGGACTAAAATAGTTTATTGCTCTAACATTCTCTGTGTGTTCCAAATGGCACCCTATTCCCTATTCTGATGCTAAAAGTTTAACCAGGGCCCTGGTTAAACTTTTAGCATCATATAGGGAATAGGGTGCCATTTGGAACGCATGGGAGGGCTTGAGCAATACACTATTGAGCAATAGGTGTCATGTGATTTACAAGAAGACCCCATATGGGGATGTGATTTACAAAAAAAGAAGACATTAAAAACAGTTTGCAACACAGTCTCATAATCAACTCCTGCAATAAACTTCAAAAAGTATTGCATTAGATTTGGTTAACTTCGGAACAATCTTCTGAAAGTTATTGGAGCAATGCATGATGGGCAATGGGATTCGGCACTGCTTTTTTTTGTGTCCCCCATTCATTTGTATCAAAAAACAAACGTGTTAAGCCAATATTGTTAGGCAACCAGATTGTCACTGAAATAATTACAATATACTAGTAGCCTTACGTTGTTTTATTTAATGCCAATAATGTTTTCTATGCTTGATTTCAATTCATATTTTGGGATACTGATGCACTTGAGGTCAGAAAGACCCTTTTTTTGTGTAGGCAACAGTACACAATTTTCTTCATAATGCATTATATATTTCGTGGAGCCTACATTACGCCATTTTCATCATGATGCATTTAATACAAGGCTCCACTTTTTCATGTGCATTATACAATTTATTGTTTAGTCCACTGCATTTTATTCAAGGCTATGTCGGATTTTATGAGGGTTGCCAGATTGGAGAAAAATGTTGTCTTTTTTTTGGGATGTTATGATGAAGGTATCTGATATATTTTCATGATGAGAAGGAAATTAATCAATACATGTGGGAAAACAAAAGACCTGCAAAAAAATATATATTTGGTTAAAATGCCCATGGTGCAAATCTGCATGGTATTTGCTGCTCAGAAGGGTGTATTTCCAACTACACTGAGCATACATAGAGGCTACATCCCAAATGTCACACTGTTCCCTGTATAGTGCATTATAATGCACTATATAGGGAATAGTGTGACATTCAGGACGTAAACGCAATTTATGCCCTTATTACAGTGTAACTGCTAATTTATTTACAGTGTAAGTATTGTCATTATTACTCATTATTAAGCTGTACTTAAACTGTACTCAGGGTTAGTTATTGTTAGAGTTAGAGTTACTGCTCTAAGTACATTGTAGCTAATTGTAACAATGAGTCATTACAATACTTCTTACATTGTAATTACCGTTACAAAATAACCAGAGAACGAGCGATGGGCCAGTAATCGAAAGATTGCTGGGTCGAATCTCTGAGCCGACCAGTGGTGTAAAGTACCTAAGTAAAAATACTTTTGAGTACTACTTAAGTCATTTTTGGGGTTATCTGTACTTTACTATTTATATTTTTTACAACTTTTACTTTTACTTCACTACATTCCTAAAGAAAATAATATACTTTTTACTCCATACATTTTCCCTGACACCAAAAAGAACGCATTACATTTTGAATGTTTAGCAGGACAGAAAATGGTCCAATTCACACACTTATCAACAGAACCTCGCTGGTAATCCCTACTGCCTCTGATCTGGCAGACTCACTCAACAAAAATTCTTCATTTGTAAATTATGTCTGACTGTTGGAGTGTGCCCCTGGCTATCTGAAAATTAAAAAACAAGAAAATTGTTCAGTCTGGTTTGCTTAATATAAGGAATTTTAAATGATTCATACTTTTACTTTTACCTTTGATACTTAATTAAGTACATTTTTGCAATTACATTTACTTTTGACACTTAAGAATATTTAAAACCAAATACTTTAAAACCAAATACTACAAGTAGTATTTTACTGGGTGACTTTCACTTTTACTTGAGTCATTTTCTATTAAGGTATCTTTACTTTTACTCAAGTATGACGATTGGGTACTTTTTCCACCACTAGAGCCGACTAGGTGAAAAATCTGTCTATGTGCCCTTGAGCAAGGACCTTAACCCTAACTGCTCCTGTATGTTGCTCTGGATAAGAGCATCTAAAATGTCAATGTAAGGCTACGATGGAGCCAGTACAATGAGTGGAGCTTACTCAGGTGTTCAAAAGCTCATATCAGATCGAGAGCCTGATGGTTCTTAGGTAGTTCTTTATGAGTTTTAGTTTAGAAAACAATCTCTACGCAGAAGTGACAGTTACAGGGATGGTATAAAACACTTTATTGCCATAGCAACATAAGGGAAACAGAAGGGAGTGGTGCTTCAAATAAAGTAGTTCTGCAACATCTTTAATTGAGCATCTCATTCTCCTTAATTGCCGGCCTCAACACGTTACGGAAAGATGAACTGTATAGGAAGCTCTGGGGACAGGTTGTCTGGATACTGGACAGCAAATAAATTGGCTGATGAAAACAGAATATAATCTTTAGCGGACAACAGTTCTTGAGGGCTTCAACCAAAAATTGGTTTGCAATTTCGTTCCTAGGCTGCTGGTGAACCAGCATTTGAGTTGTGTGGTTGCAATATCAACAGTCTCTATCAACAGTCTCTGACGTATAATGCCAGTCTCAGGAAAGACTGTCTGTGTTGGCAATATTCAGTATAGAAAGTCGGGCAGGCAACCTTTACCTACAGGCCATTGTGAAAACATATGCACACAAAAAAAGACTTCAGGAGACCAGGGGTGTAAAAAAGGACTTCAGGAGACCAGGGGTGTAAAAAAGGACTTCAGGAGACCAGGGGTGTAAAAAAGGAATCCAGGAGACCAGGGGTGTAAAAAAGGAATCCAGGAGACCAGGGGTGTAAAAAAGGAATCCAGGAGACCAGGGGTGTAAAAAAGGACTTCAGGAGACCAGGGGTGTAAAAAAGGACTTCAGGAGACCAGGGGTGTAAAAAAGGACTTCAGGAGACCAGGGGTGTAAAAAAAGGACTTCAGGAGACCAGGGGTGTAAAAAAGGACTTCAGGAGACCAGGGGTGTAAAAAAGGACTTCAGGAGACCAGGGGTGTAAAAAAGGACTTCAGGAGACCAGGGGTGTAAAAAAGGACTTCAGGAGACCAGGGGTGTAAAAAAGGACTTCAGGAGACCAGGGGTGTAAAAAAGGACTTCAGGAGACCAGGGGTGTAAAAAAGGACTTCAGGAGACCAGGGGTGTAAAAAAGGACTTCAGGAGACCAGGGGTGTAAAAAAGGACTTCAGGAGACCAGGGGTGTAAAAAAGGACTTCAGGAGACCAGGGGTGTAAAAAAGGACTTCAGGAGACCAGGGGTGTAAAAAAGGACTTCAGGAGACCAGGGGTGTAAAAAAGGACTTCAGGAGACCAGGGGTGTAAAAAAGGAATCCAGGAGACCAGGGGTGTAGAAAAGGAATCCAGGAGACCAGGGGTGTAAAAAAGGAATTCAGGAGACCAGGGGTGTAAAAAAGGACTTCAGGAGACCAGGGGTGTAAAAAAGGACTTCAGGAGACCAGGGGTGTAAAAAAGGACTTCAGGAGACATGGGGTGTAAAAAAGGACTTCAGGAGACCAGGGGTGTAAAAAAGGCCATGCCTGTGCACGTGACTTTCCCCACAGTCCCATTAGGGGGATTTCTCCCCTTCTCAACTGTCTGTCTCAGCCTCTTGGTTTACACCAATCAGAGTGCTCAAATGCATGGTGGTGACCAAGATGTAATAAAACTCTGAACTGAGAAGCATTCGTACTGTTCTTGCTGGACAGCCTGTAGTGAGTCAGAACCAATTATATCAGCATGAATTAAGTACTAGCGGGCGAGGGCATTCACAACCGACTGCTGAGAAAGCTCCAGCTAGCTGTTTATACATGGTCCTTCATTTCGCCAGATTTAGCGACTAACAGTTCTGACCTGGCTACAGTGAAGATGTTCCAAAAGAGGAGTTGTTTTTGCGCCCCGGGAGGCAGACGAGTTATCCTGCAATCCTAAGCCATATGGAGCTGCTGTCACCACCCACAACACACACACAAATCCATCGCTTCCCAGAGGAAGATGAGCTGTGAGGCTTTACACACCTCTCTCATCCTACAGTTGACCAGCCCAGCTCCAGGCCTCCTCAGTGTTCAGGGAGTGACCACACCCTCACCATTTGGGAGCTGCTGAGGGAATGTGAGTACCTGCGTCATGAGCAGCACCGTTACCGCCACTACTCTCCTGACCACCACCGCTCTAGGCCTCCCCAGCTAGAGCCAACGTCACCGCCTTGGGAGCCCCACTACAGCCGGCCCGTCTACTCCCCTGAGAGACACTACTCCAGGCCCTCCCGGCCTGAGCGTTCGCCACCACGGGACGTCCCGAGGTGGCCCAGCTATTTCACAGATTGTTATCACTCCAGGCCCCCCTGGCTGGCCCAGCTGCTCCCTCAACCAACTTCCTGCTAGGTCCCCCTGATCCAAGCCACCAGAGCGCCTGGTCTGCTTCTGTTCTCCAGAGCGGCCCAGCTCCCCATCATGACAAGACAACTCCAGAGTGCACAGTCCACGACACCAAGATCTGCACCTCGCCTCAGCCAGCTCCTCGACTGGCCACAGTTAAGGAGTCTCCCACTCCAGTCATGGTTCCACCGTCAGCCACTGTCATGGGGCCCGTTCTGGCTGTAGTTGTGGAGTCGTCCTCTCCTCCCAGTGAGGGCCCCCTGCTGGTTGAGTCATCCTCTCCTCCCAGTGGGGGCCCCCTGCTGGTTGAGTCATCCTCTCCTCCCAGTGGGGGCCCACTGCTGGTTGAGTCATCCTCTCCTCCCAGTGGGGGCCCCCTGCTGGTTGAGTCATCCTCTCCTCCCAGTGGGGGCCCCCTGCTGGTTGAGTCATCCTCTCCTCCCAGTGGGGGCCCACTGCTGGTTGAGTCATCCTCTCCTCCCAGTGGGGGCCCCCTGCTGGTTGAGTCATCCTCTCCTCCCAGTGGGGGCCCCCTGCTGGTGAGGCAGATGTTTGGGCGCCTGAGGTTTGACTGTCTGCTGCCCTGGAACATTCAGCCACAAAGATTCCACCTGCTCTCCCTCAGGAGCCCCTCCCTGCTCTGGGCCCAGAGTCCAAGCCCACAGTGGATTTTTTTACCTGCTCCTAAGTTGGAGCCACAGCCTGCAGCTACTGCAGATGTCAAGTGTAGCCATGAACATGGGGCCTCTCTTGCCCAACCTGCCAACACCGTGATAGTTCCAGCCCGAGGGTCCTGCTACCTCCAGACCTCGCCTCAGGGACCTGCCAGACATCACCCTGGGTGACCCATCTCTGATGTCCTGCTGACCTAGTTATCCAGTTCCCTGCCTCCACATTATGGTCAGAGTTCTCTGCCTACACGGTAGGATTAGAGTGCCCATCCTCCCCGGTAGGGTCAGAATCAGAGTTCCCTGCCCCCACAGTAGGGGTAGGGTAAGAGTCAGAGTTTCCTTCCTCCACAGTGGGGTCAGAGTTCCCCTCCCTCCTGGTGGGGTTAGTGTTTCCCTCCTTCCTGGTAGAGTCAGGCTTAACGTTCCCTGTCTCCCTCATAAGATTTAAGTTTCCTGCCTCTCAAGTAAGTTTAAAGTTCCCTAACTTCCTGGAAGGTCCAGTCTATCCTGCCCCCTTGGTAGGCTCTCAGTTTCTGTCTGTAACCCGGCCTTCAGTCTCTGGCCGTAGTTTCAGGTTCACACTGTTCTGACTTAGGTTCTCGGACTCATGCCATTGTGCTAGGTCCCCAGTCGTACACTGTTTTAGGTCCACAGTTCCCTGCCCTAGTACCCCCTAAATTTGCTGCTCTGCCAGGCCCTAGGTATCCTACCCAGCTGGTCCCCACATTCGATTCACCTTCAAGTCCGCAGTTTCTGGCCCAGCTAGGCCCCACATTCGCTTCATCTTCAGATCTGCAGTTTCCTGGCCAGCTAGGCCCCACATTCGCTTCACCTGCCCTGCTCAGATTGCAGCCCTCTGCCTTATTTGGTGGGCAGTTTCCTAGCCCGCCAGGTTTAGAGCCCCTGCCCCGCTAAGCCACACGTTACCTGTGCTGGGCTCTCAGTCCTCGTCTGCATTCAGTCCTCAGTCTCCAGCTGCACTAGGTCTGCTGTCTCCAGCATTAGTCGGCTCTCAGTCCCTAGTTCAGGTGGGTCATCAGGCTCCTGCCCAGCTAGGCTCAAAAGGTACCAGTTTCTCCAGTAGTCCCAGAACTCGACTGCTCTCCTAGCCCTCAGTCGTTGCCCCTGTCAGGCCCAGAGTCAGTTTTCCTGTCAGGTCCAGAGTCAGTTTCCCTGTCAGGTCCAGAGTCAGTTTTCCTGTCAGGTCCAGAGTCAGTTTCCCTGTCAGGCCCAGAGTCCGTTTCCCTGTCAGGTCCAGAGTCAGTTTTCCTGTCAGGCCCAGAGTCAGTTTTCCTGTCAGGCCCAGAGTCAGTTTTCCTGTCAGGTCCAGAGTCAGTTTTCCTGTCAGGTCCAGAGTCAGTTTTCCTGTCAGGTCCAGAGTCAGTTTCCCTGTCAGGCCCAGAGTCCGTTTCCCTGTCAGGTCCAGAGTCAGTTTTCCTGTCAGGCCCAGAGTCAGTTTTCCTGTCAGGCCCAGAGTCAGTTTTCCTTTCAGGTCCAGAGTCAGTTTTCCTGTCAGGTCCAGAGTCAGTTTCCCTGTCAAGTCCAGAGTCAGTTTTCCTGTCAGGCCCAGAGTCAGTTTTCCTGTCAGGTCCAGAGTCAGTTTCCCTGTCAGGTCCAGAGTCAGTTTTCCTGTCAGGTCCAGAGTCAGTTTTCCTGTCAGGTCCAGAGTCAGTTTACCTGTCAGGTCCAGAGTCAGTTTCCCTGTCAGGTCCAGAGTCAGTTTCCCTGTCAGGCCGATCATTATCAGCACTAAGCTGCCAGCCTTCAGCCGTTCTAGTTTTGCTGTATATAGCTCTAGTCAGCCCCCAGTCCACAGGCTTTTGATTCTCTGCCCCACTAGGTCTGCAGCATCTGCCCTCAGTTGGTCCACAGCCCCCTGTAACGGCCGTTGGTGGAAGAAGGTGAAGACCAAAGCCCAGCGTCGTACGTGTTCGTCATGTTTATTTGAAACTGAACACTAAAATGCAAAAACAACAAAGAGACAACCGAAACAGCTCCATCAGGTGCAACACACACTAAACAGAAATTAACTACCCACACCACACAGGTGGGAAAAGGCTACCCACCCCAACTCACGCCCTGACCAAACCAAAATAAAGACATAAAAAAGGAACTAAGGTCAGAACGTGACACCCCCAGCCTCAATCACCAAGCAGTCAGCTCCCTCAGTGCTACACACCAAACCTCCTGCCCTAGTTCTAGGCCCTGGGTCTCAAGTCCCACTAGGATCTGAGTAATCTGCTCCTGTTGGTGTGCAGTCCCTGCCTCTAGCCAGTTCGCAGCCCCCAGCCTTAGCCACGACCTGTCGCCTAAACTAGTTCTAGGCTATAAGGTCCCTGCTCAGCTAGGTGTCACGGATCCCTCACAAACTTTCATCACGCACACCTGTCCCCTATTCTCACTGATTAGTGTTTGTATATATGTGCCCTTTGGTTTCCATGGTCTGGTCGATTATTGTTTACATTTACATTACATTTAAGTCATTTAGCAGACGCTCTTATCCAGAGCGACTTCCAAGTTGGTGCATTCACCTTATGATATCCAGTGGAACAACCACTTTACAATAGTGCATCTAACTCTTTTAAGGGGGGGGGGGATTAGAAGGATTACTTTATCCTATCCTAGGTATTCCTTAAAGAGGTGGTGTTTCAGGTGTTTCCGGAAGGTGGTGATTGACTCCGCTGACCTGGCGTCGTGGGGGAGTTTGTTCCACCATTGGGTTGCCAGAGCAGCGAACAGTTTTGACTGGGCTGAGCGGGAACTGTACTTCCTCAGAGGTAGGGAGGCGAGCAGGCCAGAGGTGGATGAACGCAGTGCCCTTGTTTGGGTGTAGGGCCTGATCAGAGCCTGAAGGTACGGAGGTGCCGTTCCCCTCACAGCTCCGTAGGCAAGCACCATGGTCTTGTAGCGGATGCGAGCTTCAACTGGAAGCCAGTGGAGAGAGCGGAGGAGCGGGGTGACGTGAGAGAACTTGGGAAGGTTGAACACCAGACGGGCTGCGGCGTTCTGGATGAGTTGTAGGGGTCTGATGGCACAGGCAGGGAGCCCAGCCAACAGCGAGTTGCAGTAATCCAGACGGGAGATGACAAGTGCCTGGATTAGGACCTGCGCCGCTTCCTGTGTGAGGCAGGGTCGTGCTCTGCGAATGTTGTAGAGCATGAACCTACAGGAACGGGTCACCACCTTGATGTTAGTTGAGAACGACAGGGTGTTGTCCAGGATCACGCCAAGGTTCTTAGCACTCTGGGAGGAGGACACAATGGAGTTGTTATCCGTGATGGCGAGATCATGGAACGGGCAGTCCTTCCCCGGGAGGAAGAGCAGCTCCGTCTTGCCGAGGTTCAGCTTGAGGTGGTGATCCGTCATCCACACTGATATGTCTGCCAGACATGCAGAGATGCGATTCGCCACCTGGTTATCAGAAGGGGGAAAGGAGAAGATTAATTGTGTGTCGTCTGCATAGCAATGATAGGAGAGACCATGTGAGGATATGACAGAGCCAAGTGACTTGGTGTATAGCGAGAATAGGAGAGGGCCTAGAACAGAGCCCTGGGGGACACCAGTGGTGAGAGCACGTGGTGCGGAGACAGATTCTCGCCACGCCACCTGGTAGGAGCGACCTGTCAGGTAGGACGCAATCCAAGCGTGGGCCGCGCCGGAGATGCCCAACTCGGAGAGGGTGGAGAGGAGGATCTGATGGTTCACAGTATCAAAGGCAGCCGATAGGTCTAGAAGGATGAGAGCAGAGGAGAGAGAGTTAGCTTTAGCAGTGCGGAGCGCCTCCGTGACACAGAGAAGAGCAGTCTCAGTTGAATGACTAGTCTTGAAACCTGACTGATTTGGATCAAGAAGGTCATTCTGAGAGAGATAGCAGGAGAGCTGGCCAAGGACGGCACGTTCAAGAGTTTTGGAGAGAAAAGAAAGAAGGGATACTGGTCTGTAGTTGTTGACATCGGAGGGATCGAGTGTAGGTTTTTTCAGAAGGGGTGCAACTCTCGCTTTCTTGAAGACGGAAGGGACGTAGCCAGCGGTCAAGGATGAGTTGATGAGCGAGGTGAGGTAAGGGAGAAGGTCTCCGGAAATGGTCTGGAGAAGAGAGGAGGGGATAGGGTCAAAGCACAGGGTAGGGCAGTGTGAGCAGAACCAGCGGTGTCGTTTGACTTAGCAAACGAGGATCGGATGTCGTCGACCTTCTTTTCAAAATGGTTGACGAAGTCATCCGCAGAGAGGGAGGGGGGGGGAGGGGGAGGAGGATTCAGGAGGGAGGAGAAGGTGGCAAAGAGCTTCCTAGGGTTAGAGGCAGATGCTTGGAATTTAGAGTGGTAGAAAGTGGCTTTAGCAGCAGAGACAGAAGAGGAAAATGTAGAGAGGAGGGAGTGAAAGGATGCCAGGTCCGCAGGGAGGCGAGTTTTCCTCCATTTCCGCTCGGCTGCCCGGAGCCCTGTTCTGTGAGCTCGCAATGAGTCGTCGAGCCACGGAGCAGGAGGGGAGGACCGAGCCGGCCTGGAGGATAGGGGACATAGAGAGTCAAAGGATGCAGAAAGGGAGGAGAGGAGGGTTGAGGAGGCAGAATCAGGAGATAGGTTGGAGAAGGTTTGAGCAGAGGGAAGAGATGATAGGATGGAAGAGGAGAGAGTAGCGGGGGAGAGAGAGCGAAGGTTGGGACGGCGCGATACCATCCGAGTAGGGGCAGTGTGGGAAGTGTTGGATGAGAGCGAGAGGGAAAAGGATACAAGGTAGTGGTCAGAGACTTGGAGGGGAGTTGCAATGAGATTAGTGGAAGAACAGCAACTGTTCCCATGTCCGTTGGTGCGAGTGAGTACCTGTGCTGTGTGTTTTGGGCTTTCGTGCCCTTGTTGATTGCGCAGATCATTATGGGTCTCATCCTGTGCGTTAATCATTGTGCGCGTGTGTATTTGTTTGAGGTACTCCTCGCTCTTTTGTTTGGGATTCAACCCAGTGTTTTTCTTACGTGTTTGTTTGGTCTTCGTCCCCGTGCCCTTACACGGCATGCCGTAATTTGGGTGAAATAAATAAAACGATTACGCATTTCTGCGACTGTCTCCCGAATCATTTATACCAACATGACAAAATAATCAACCATTGAGGGAGACAGCGGGAATGACCTGTCCGACGACGGTGCGACTGGTCCGTCCGGCAACACCGCAACTTCGGCAGCTGCAACTGGGTCGTGTGACATCAACACAACGGGTCCGTCCGACGACGCAACTTCAGTAGCTACAACTGGCCCGTCTGGCGCTGCCACAACCGTGCCGTCTGACGCCACTGCTACTGGTCCGTCCGACAGCGCTTGCTGTCTCCAGTTCTGGCCTGCCTCCTGCCTTTGACGAGCCTCAGCCCTTCCCATGTGGGAGACCACCTGACCTCGTCTCTAGGGCCCAGCCGGCACCTGCCTCCAGATCCCCGATGAGCCTCGCCCAGGGTTACCCACCTGCCACACCATGGGATCCATCGTCTTCAGCAGTGGGGGAGAGAGTCAACAACTCCAGTAGTAGCCAGTGAGCTGCCAATGATAGTTGTGGCCAGAGTGCCACATTTTTCCACCGTAATAGGCGAGCCACCGCCTCCAGCTGTGGCAATTCTCAAGCATTGTACTCAGCGGCAACGGATGAGCCCCAGCGTCCCTGCACCAGCTGAGCATCCCTTCACCAGCTACACCATTTAGCAGCGTCCCTGCACCGCCACACCCGTGGCATTCCATGGTGCGGCCGACGAACTGTCCCTACATCTCTGTGCACCTCCTGCATGGGGCAGCCCCTAAACCCTTTACGTGCACCAGAGCCGACACTCTCCTGGCCCCCATGGTTCTCTAGAGTGACACTCGAAATCAGCTGCCCTTAGGTTGGAGTCATTAAACTCGTTTTTTCAACCACTCCACAAATTTCTTGTTAACAAACTATAGTTTTGGCAAGTCGGTTAGGACATCTACTTTGTGCATGACACAAGTAATTTTTCCAACAATTGTTTACAGACAGATTATTTCACTGTATCACAATTCCAGTGGGTCAGAAGTTTACATACACTAAGTTGACTGTGCCTTTAAACAGGTTGGAAAATTCCAGAAAATGATGTCATGGTTTTAGAAGCTTCTGAAAGGCTAATTGACATTATTTGAGTCAATTGGAGGTGTACCTGTGTATGTATTTCAAGGCCTACCTTCAAACTCAGTGCCTCTTTGCTTGACATCCATGGGAAAATCAAAAGAAATCATCCAAGACCTCAGAAAAAAAAACTGTAGACCTCCACAAGTCTGGTTCATCCTTGGGAGCAATTTCCAAACGCCTCAAGATACCACGTTCATCTGTACAAACAATAGTACGCAAGTATGGACTTGGGGATGACATGCCAGCAACAAACGCTGACACTACACATCCAATAATTATACTTTTGAATTCCGTAAAGTCAGTGTGGAAGAGGTGACATTTATTTGCTGTCTATCAACAATGACAAGCCACCGGGATCTGACAATCTGGATGTAAAATTACAGAGTATAATAGCAGACGATATTGCCACTCCTATTTGCCACATCTTCAATTTAAGCCTACTAGAAAGTGTGTGCCCTCAGGCCTGGAGGGAAGCTAAAGAGAACAGACTATGGGAGGCGCACAGTACTACATAGAGCCATGACTACATGGAACTCTATTCCACATCAGGTAACTGATGCAAGCAGTAGAATCAGATTTCAAAAGCAGGTAAAAATACACCTTATGGAACCATGAGGTCTGTGAAGAGACACACACAAAGATACAGACACATGGTCAGCCAGACTTATTTGCCATACCTTTTGCCTCATCCCTCTCAACCATACCATTTTTAAATTCCTAATCAATCCAATGAGATTTAACAGTTTTTAGTCATTTTCTTAATGGGTTTGTGCTTATTAGTAACTGGAATAAGCAATTTTATAAATATGTCAAGTGCAGTGTCTGGTTGCCTCTCATTACACACCACAGACCAGCAAACATTATTTACATCATCAACATATGAATCACTACAAAAAAAATGGTATGACCTCCTATACTCTATATTAGGCCCAGCCTTTGGAACTTTGGTTTTCCTAGATATGGCTATTATATTGTGATCACTACATCCTATGGATCTGGATACTGCTTTAAAGAAAAATTATGCAGCATTAGTAAAGATGTCATCAATACATGTTGATGATTTCATTCCTGTGCTGTTTGTAAATACCCTGGTAGGTTGACTGATAACCTGAACCAGGTTGCAGGCACTGGTTACAGTTTTAATTGTTTTCTTCAGTGGGCAGCTTGATGAGAGCCAGTCAATATTTAAATCACCCAGAAAATATACTTTGGTTGGTGACCATTGTTACAGTGGGTTAGTTTAGTGGGTTGGTGACCACTGTAACAGTGGGTTAGTTCAGTTGGTTGGTGACCACTGTTATAGTGGGTTAGTTTAGTGGGTTGGTGACCACTGTTATAGTGGGTTAGTTTAGTGGGTTGGTGACCACTGTTATAGTGGGTTAGTTTAGTGGGTTGGTGACCACTGTTATAGTGGCTTAGTTTAGTGGCTTGGTGACCACTGTTACAGTGGGTTAGTTTAATGATTGGTGTAAGCTGTTATGGTGGGCTAGTTTAGTGGGTTGGTGACCACTGTTATAGTGGGTTAGTTTAATGATTGGTGTAAGCTGTTATGGTGGGCTAGTTTAGTGGGTTGGTGACCACTGTTATCCTCTTGGCGCACATTCATGAACGTACAAGTGTTATGCATAATTTAAAAGCTTAACTTCTTGTTAATCCAACCGTGTTGTCAGATTTCAAAAATACTTTATGGTGAAAGCATACCATGCGATTATCTGAGGACAGCGCCACACACCAAAATACTTTTCCAAACCAGCACAGGCGTCACAAAATCCCAAATAGCGATAAAATAAATCACTTACCTTTGAAGATCTTCCTCTGTTTGCAATCCCAAGGGTCCCAGCTACACAACAAATGGTTGTTTTGTTCTATAAAGTCCTTCTTTATATCCCAAAAATGGCGTCCTTGATTCAGTAAATCACTCGTTCAACATGCACACAAACGAATCCAAAAAGTTACCAGTATAGTTCATCCAAACAAATCAAACAATGTTTATAATTAATCCTCTCTAATATCTAAATAAATGATACAATTTAAGACGGAGAATAGTATGTTCAATACGGCAGATAAATAACGAAGAACGCGCACCTCATTCACGCGCGCAACAAGATTACAGTTCTAATGAGAGACACCTTGGAAAAACTACAACTACTCAATCATTTTTCAAAAAACAAGCCCGAAACCCTTTCTAAAGACTGTTGACATCTAATGGAAGCCATAGGAACTGCAATCTGTGAGCTATTTAAATGCATTTAAATGGACAGTGACCTCAAAAAAACATTTTCCGGATGGATTTTTCTCGGGTTTGTGTCTGCCATATCAGTTCTGTTATACTCACAGACATTATTTTAACAGTTTTAGAAACTTCGGAGGGATTTTTATCCAATGCTACCCATCATATGCATATCCTAGATTCTGGGCCTGAGTAACAGGTAGTTTACTTTGGGCACGTCATTCATCCGAACTTCCGAACACTGCCCCCTAGCCCTAAGAGAATTTATAGTGGGTTCGTTTAGTGGATTGGTGTCAGCTCAGTCTAATGTGCTCCCCCAGTTGTTGGGAAAGTGCTCAATGTAGCTGATTTCTGTCAAAGTTACATTGTTTACAGTGAATAGAATGTTGGAAGTCATGGGAGTTTAACGATGGGAGTGTTAGAATTTTTAAGAAATCCCATAAATGTGGATTAGTTTCTTTAAGGACATTAAAAGCTTAATAGTTTAAAAAGCATAAATGTTAACAAAAAGTTGTATACAAGCAACCTATTCCAGACCAGTCTGCACGTTTTTAAGTTAGTTTGAATGGCACTTCTAGCTTAAACGGTGAACTGAAAATTGAGTTCCAAACAATAATAATAAGTCAGAAACAACTTTTACATTATTTAAAGTGGAACTTTTAAAGTCCAATAAATAACGATACGTTTTATTATTACATGTCCATGCGCTGGTACCATAGATAAATGAATATCCTAGCATTCCTCAGTATTCCATCTGCTTAGCTGTACAGTTGTAGGTTCGGCCCTAATTTATGTGCCTTTGTCACCACCGGCCGCATGGCAGATGGCTCAAGACAATGCTCAAGGACCAGTACGCCCTTCCCCCCTCTGAGGGGCCAAAATGCATCTCTCTCGACAGTATCCAGAGGTCTGACTCTTTTACACTTTCAGATGTTATCAATGGAATGAAGGTCTGTTGTTCTCTGTCTTATCCTGTATGACATTTTCTTATTGTCTAGGCATCTGACCTAGTAGGCATCTCTTTGTTCATGCTTTGTCTTGTAAGTTTACCTTGGGATTTATCCCCTCAAATTATGTTTTATTAATGTCAGTATTGCCTTGTAACTTAAGCTTTAAACCTTGTATGGGAATCCATTCATTTGACAAAGTTATTAAATAACACTTGCTTTGAAATGAGCTTCTCATGACCCTTTCTTGATCTTAGTCAGCTAAAAACATAATATTTGATTGCACATCGTTTAACTACAATGTTAAATAGAGTCAGATATACTTTGTAAAATACTTAGTTAACATTAATTATCTAGTCTCATTATAGGTAGCATGATGTGTATATATAATATACACAGAGCCAACCCCACTACACAGTTCTACAGCTCTGGCAAATCCCTGGAGGAATTGTGGGTGGTAATACAGGGAGACAGCAAGGTTTACTTTACCAAAGTATAATGCAATCAATGGCTTTCTTTCAGCAGAGATGCTGATTTCATTTCCTCCTCATTTCTGTCTTTTGGGTCATGGCTATGGGTGAGAATAGGAGAAGTACACTCTCGAGTCTCTAAGGGTGGAAGTATATATGTGGTCAGTTAATAATACAACATAACATGTTTAACTGAAAATAAACATACAAATACTTAACATACATAAGAGCGGTTAAGGTGGCGATTGCGATTGTTCTAACACTGTCAGTCATCATAATCATCAGGAGGTGAAATGCAAAACTGATCTTGGACCATTAACTCTGGGACTACTACATTTCTATCTGTATTTCAATGTAAAGCATATCTTTAATAATACTTCCTGTTGACCCGACCAAGTGACCTCTCACCTCTGATCATGCTGTGCCTTCTATGTAGTCAGTTCAGATGCGGGAGGGGTTCACCAACACAGCTGATATAACCTAGAGGATTTAGGGAGAAGGGGAGAGAGGGATGACGTAAAGGAGAGAGACTGTTATTGAGAAAATAAGGTAGTTAAAGAGACAGTGCTCACAACAGGAATCTGTGTGTGTGGCCTCATCTGGTGTCCACACTAAGTGACTGCAAAGTACTTCATGATGAAAAACATGCACAGACACATGAGGACAAACAGTATAGCGTAGTTATAGAAATAATTAAGTGTCTTACTATTCGCCATGGTTGGCCCTCTTGTCTATTCTTTGAAGGTGGAAGCAGCCAGTTGTACACCTGAGCCTGCTTACTGCACAACACAATCCACCAATCAGATTGATACATGAGTGTGTAGGTGTGGGTTGTAGGGTGTGTAATTGTTCTACATCTTTTCAATATGGGTGACTTAAAATAGCCTTTTTTGTTTTTGTACAGACACCCTTACCTAAACAGCACCCTCACCTAAACAGCACCCTTACCTAAACAGCACCCTCACCTGAGAAGTAGAAATCAAAGGGAGAGAAACTGGGAATTGAATAACTGCAGTTTCCATTGCTAAGTAAATGGAAGAATACTCTTATTGCAATGTGCATGGCTCTTAAAATAGCCTTTGGTTGTGCGTAGTGTAGTCTATGGTGTTGCCAGGGAACAGCACCCTCTTTGAAGAAGTAGGAGGTGAAGATCTCCTGCACACGGATTGCCTCTCTTGCTGCGTTGTTGGACCCCATCCTTGAAACATCCTGCAGAGCAGCAGACTCTCCTCTGGCACACGGCGGTGAGCTGCAGATCCCCTCCAGGTCCTCGTGTCCATCCCCAGGAAGTTATGCAGGACACAGGTAGCCTTCACACGCCTGGATTCTCCCAGGAGGCAGTCCCAGATGGCCCTGGTCACCCAACCTTGCCGTGCCCTACACGATAACTGTAGGCAATCGTTCTGGAGGAATCTCCAGTTACAAGGTATCTGTAGGAATATGGAAGATTATGTCATTATTAGACTTTTACATCACCAGGTCATTGTGGATTACTAAAGTATAATATCCCTAATAACAAGTGTGTAGCATGTGACAATAGCAGGATCATATCAAGGATAGCATCACATATGAATACATAAATACCACTTGAAACTTGATGATGAGTTGATCATTTGAATCAGCTGTATAGTGCTAAGGCAAAAACAAAATGTGCACCGCTTTGAGTCCCCAGGACCAGGACTGAGAACCACTGCTCTTCATTGGGACCTCTTCATCTGCAGACAGGCTTTCACAGCTCTCTTTATCTGAGGACAGAAACTCACAAGAAACAGACTTCATTACAGTCAAATTACACCACACTGAATATTATGTTACTATTATCTCAGTCCTCACTTCTAGGGACTGGAACTACACAAAGTACCTGCCCTATTCAGAATAGCCTACTCTGTCACTTTGACAGTTGTGAGGACTGAGATAATAGTAACATAATATTCAGTGCGGTTTAATTTGAGTATAATGAAGTCTGTTTCTTGTGAGTTTCTGTCCTCAGATACAGAGAGCTGTGAAAGGCTGCTATCCTTTGGCTGTTAGCTAGCTACCTAGAAATGCATTTGGAGTTTGTTATTTACCGTGATAAATACACCAACATAGCTAATATGAAGTTAGGTAGCTGATGATTGTATAATTCACTTAGCTAGCTATCTATACAGTATGTAAAGTTGGCTATCTACGCTACCTTTCAAACGTTTGGGTCACTTAGAAATGTCCTTGTTTTTGAAAGAAAAGCACATTTTTTGCCCATTAAAATAACTTCAAATTGATCAGAAATACAGTGCAGACATTGTTAATGTTGTAAATGACTACTGACTGGAAACTGCAGATTTTTTATGGAATATCTACATAGGTGTGCAAAGGCCCATTATCAGCAACCATCACTCCTGTGTTCCAATGACACGTTGTGTTAGCTATATTTTTTACATTTTCTAAATGTATTTACTTACTTGAATAGGTTCTCCCAGCCATGTGGATGATTGGAAACATGGCAGCACAGTTTGTTTGTCACCAGAGCGTTTTAGAGCATATTACTATTTGCCAGTGAATAAATTCATGAACTGGATAATGGATTAAACTATGTACCCATTAAATAACCAGACCTTCATACAAACTTGCTATGCTGAGTTCTTGACACACATTCGAACGTGCTGCCATATGCTACCACCACGTCTACAAGCGAGCCACTCTGGGCGGCCTATGCAGCACGTGGAAATTTACAGCACGCTACACGAGCCGTTAACGTCTGCGGGATGCCTGCATGTTAATGAAAGTCATAAGGTGCATAGTTTATTCAATTTACATTAATTAAATCTCAACCATAAATGTTAGAAACGTACAGTTTTTCCTGTGCAAGCCGACTTTCCATTGTAGCCAGTGGTGGAAAAAGTACCCAATTGTCATTTTCTATTAAGGTATCTTTACTTTTACAGAAGTAAATGAGAAAGTCACACAGTAGAATACTACTTGAGTAGAAGTCTAATAGTATTTGGTTTTAAATATACTTAAGTATCAAAAGTAAATGTAATTGCTTCTACATCTGCATTGCTTGCTGTTTGGGGTTTTAGGCTGGGTTTCTGTATAGCACTTTGTGACATCGGCTGATGTAAAAAGGGCTTTATAAATAAATGTGATTGATTGATTGAACTGCAAAAATATACTTAAGTATCAAAAGTAAAAGTATAAATCACTTCAAAGTGCTTATATTAAGCAAAGTAATGTAGGTTGGCTCGTTTGCTAATGGTTTAGATCCTATTTGTTTTATTTTCTATCAACAAAGGCGCACTTTAGTAAAGGTATTATATGTAAATATGTGATGTTACGATAAGATGTGTTAATATTTCTACTAAAATAATGTTTAACAGTTCGCTAGCTTGATGGTAACTGTCATGTATGTACATGTACTTACCTTTAGTGCCTGAGGGTGGCGCTGTTAGTAATTATTACATGTGATCAGCTGTACTTGCACTTGACCCATGACATCTGATAAACTTGGATTCACAGCATTGACAGGGAGATGACAACTGGAAATGAGGACATGTTCATTGGGACAACTGAACTGAAACAGTGAAGTATAGTGTGTAGCACAGCTAGTGGATATCAATGAGAAAAATACTGAGAAAGAGCAGTGGACAGAAACACTGAAAATAAACAACCACAAACTTACTGTTGATCTGGATACAGGAGCTGAGTGCAATGTCTTGTCCGTGAGAGACTTGAAAACGATTCCATGCAAACATCCAACTGCAAGCTAGTGACGTATTCTGGCCACCAGATAGAGCCAAAAGGCAAGAAAACATTCAAATGTCAATACAAAGAGAAAGTGTGAACTGGAATTTAAAGTGATAGAAGAAGATGCACCTTGCAATACTTGGAAGATCAGCTTGCCTGCAAATGGGCTTAATACAGAGAATATTCAAGCTTGAACAAGGGACAGAGACGGACATTTTGAATATGAAGATGTATTCACAGGACTTAGATGTGTTCCAGGAGTTCATCACATACAAATATACCCAGATGTCACACCAGTGGTTCGCTCACCCAGAAAAGTGCCTGTAGCACTAAAAGGAAGGACTTGAAAAGGAACTGAACCGCATGGAGTACATGGATGTCGTCATCATTTTAACAAAGCCATCAAGAGAACATTATCCTTTACGTACCATTGAAGAGGTAGTTGCTGAAATGCCTAACGCTAAGTTATTTTCAGAAGTTGATGCAAACCAAGGATTCTTGCCAATCCAACTGCATGAAGAGAGCTCCCGACTCTGCACGTTCAATACGCCGTTTGGGAGGTATTCATTCAAGAGACTGCCGTTCGGAATCATGTCCGCTCCAGAGGTGTTCCAGAGGTCCCTCGCCTAGCATCTGGAGACTGAGACAGCTACTACACAGACTGAGAAGCATCAACTTGAAACTGAATAAGGACAAGTGCTAAATCAGAATGACAGAAATTTGCTACATTGGGACATGTGTTAATTGAAGAAGGCCTGAAACCAGACTCCCAAAAGGTCAGAGCAATATAAGAAATGCCGGAGCCAGAGGACAAAGCAGCACTTCAGAGGTTCATGGGAAATGTTGCCGTATCTCGCAGACTTCATCCCAAATCTCAGCGGGTGATGTCAGCGGGCCACTGAGACAACTGCTGGAAGGAGATGTTCAGTGTCACTGGGAGTCTTCACAGGAACAGAGCTTCAAAAGCTTGAAAACACTTGTCAGCAATGCGCCAGTGTCATTAAAGTATTACAATGTAAAAAAAATAATAGTAAAAAAAAAGCTGTGACACAGCTTAGACGGCTTGGGAGCTGTGATCGTGCAAGATGGTCAGCCAATCGCATACGGGTCAAGATCCTCAGTGTCAAAAGAGATACGCTCAAATTGAAAAAAAAGCTACTGACGATAGTGTACGGCTGCGAGAAGTTTCATCAATACCTGCATAGAAAATAGATCAAGGTTTAGTCAGACCACAAGCCCTTGGAAACAATCTTCAAGAAGTCGCTCCAGAAGGCACCAGCCAGACTACAGAGGATGCTGATGAGATAGTTTACATGTGACATACAAACCAGGAAAGGAGAGGCACATTGCTGATGCACTGAGCCGAGCATACCTGAAGGAACAGAGAGAGAAATTGCTTGATGGTGAGCTGGATGTAAACTACATCGCTCATCAACTTCCTGTTTCAGAAGAGAAACTGCAGCAATTCAAAACAGCAGAAGATGAAGAGTTAAGACTGGTCACAGAAACAGTTCAAGGATGGCCAGACATGAGAGGGAAAGTTGCAAAGAAAATACAGCACTACTGGACCTTCAGAGAGGACTTGACATGCTCAGATGGACTGCTGTTCAAAAGTTGTCATTCCTCAGAAAGTGAGAGAAGAAATTATGGAAAATATTCATGAAGCACACATGGGAATCATAAAATGTCAGAATTCTCTACCAGCTGGGAGTTCAAACATGTCACGTTGAGCCCTAGATTTCCACAGTCAAACGGCCAAGCTGAGAGAGCCGTTCAGACTGAAGAACTTGTTGAAAAAAGCACAAGACAGCAACGGAGATCCTTACATAGCTCTCCTTGAGTACCGAAACACACCCCTGGATGAAGTAGGTCTCTCATCTGCACAACTACTAATGGGAAGAAGGCTGAAGACAAAAGATTCCGAAATTAAAGAGATTGTTAAAGGCAGGACTTTATCAGCATGTCAGGAGCCGTCTCACAAGCAGACAACAGAGACAAAAACACTACTGTGACCAAGGCACACCTAAACTTTCTGTCATGAAGGAAGGAGAACGAGTCAGGATCAGACAAGACAACAAATGGCAACCAGCAATTGTACGTGGAAAACATGACCAGCCAAGGTCATACATAGTACAAACACCAAACAAGAGAGAATCTATAGAAGGAACCGGAGACACCTGAAACAACACACCCAGAGAGACACTCAGAAACCATAATGGACCTTATCCTGTGGAAAGAGAACCTGAAACAAGTGTCAGCCTGGAAGAAAACTCCTCACCTGTGTGTTCTCCAGCACCAACAACACCAAAACAAACAGAGGAAAGCAACAGTGTAAACACTGACACACCAGTGAAATAAAACTCATTATGGAAGACTTATCAGAATGCCAAAACGTTACTAGTACTGAAAAGACTGTTAAAAAAGAGGAAAATAATAATAAATAAAAACATTGAAAATACATTAATAATAATAATGTGATGACAATTGTGATGTCCATGTTATATTGCATAACAATTGTATATTGTGATGTGAAACACTGAGTTGAAAGAACATACAAAAAATAAAAAAAATTAAAGTCTAAAGAAAGGGAGATATCATGTCTGTTCATGTATTTACCTTGAGTGCCTGAGGCTGGCGCTGTTACTAACTACTACATGTGGTCATCTGTACTTGCACTTGACCCGTGACCTCTGATAAACTTGGTTCTTCTACCCGCATCCCTGTCTCAGTGTGCTAGTATATTACACTAGCCAAAATTAGCTTCGTTAAGCGCTAGCTAGCTCTAGGCTAGTTGGTTTCAGTCAATGTTAGCGTACATGTTAGTGGTTAATAATGTAATGGTAGTAGCATTGTTTCTCATAGGCCTCCTGTCATTTATAGCTTTTTCAAAATTGACACTAATAGTACAGTGAGTTATATATAATGTGATTGTGTAGATGTATGGTGACTCCAGGTTTGGATGAACGGACCAACCAGACCCTCGAGACAAATCCCTTGGCGGGTACCAGGAATGGTGGGAGGACAACCTGAAGGTCTTTCTCTTTGCACATAAAGCAGTGTCCAGGCTTCCAGAGTACTCACCCTATTGCCTGCTGTATGGACGCGAGCTGCAGCTGTTTACAGAATTAAACAATTCAATTGTATATACAATAGTATTAAACATTTGTGATTGACTTAGTGTTGTTGTGTATTGCTATTTTTGTATTTATACAAAACTTCCACCACATCAGGTGGCGTTTCAGGCCAAATGACTTGGCCTGGAAGAAGGACGAAAGTAAGGTGAGACCTGGGAAACCTCGCTACTCTTCTAGCTGAGGTCACCATCTGTTAAGGTGAACATAATATATACTGTCAGCAGTACCAACACTGGCCCAGGGGTTTCTCCAAATAATACATCTCAAGGCTAACCACTGGCCCAGGGGTTTCTCCAAATAATACATCTCAAGGCTAACCACTGGGTCACGATAAGCAACCTCCGCTTCCAGGTAGTTACTGTTAAAGTGTATGACTCCAGTGGTCATGACACCATCCTGGTGTTTCTCTCACAACTCACCTGGGACCATCCCTTATCTCCCGGATCAACTACCACTGACATAACAAATTAGACAGGTATTCTTTATTTTCTGTCTGCCATTAACATTATTGCATGTCTAATCAAACATTTAAATTAAATCATTCAATAACTGTATTTTTACATACCTGATCAACCTGTAACCTGTGCGTTTGCGTGTGTAGAAACGTTTAAGACATGGTTTTAATGTTGTAATGTTAACAAGGTCCCCTAAAGTAGTTTGAAGCAATGTTTTCATTTTATTAGCTGAATAAAAAACATGACATTTTTTGGGGGGTGTGGAGGTGCTGACTAATGGCGAATAAACTATGAAAATAGAATGGCACACAGTAATTTATTAGGTATTCACCAATGTTTCGGCATCACTGTGCCTTCTTCAGGGTAATGTCATGAATACTTGAACCAAGTTATGTAGACAAACAGTGCAATTAGTGCAACCAATGACAATAGTGAGGAGTGTGTCATAATGATTAAGTTAATTAGGATGAATTAGTGAAACTGTTAAAAAAAACAATAGTTTATGGCATATTAAATATATTAGGCTATTGTTATCATATGCAACCATAATTAAATATTGTACATAATATTAGCATCAACATACATTATTGTTTATTTCAATTTCACATATTTACTTGTTTCCTATTTCATGTATATGTGTTACATGTGATCTTTTGGTTCAACCTTAATGCATAATAAACATCAACAGGGGGAACATATTAGGTGTACGCTAATAAGCTGTAGAAAGAATATATCCATTTATAAGACTTGTTCATAAAATAGAGAATTTTTCATAAGAAGGGCCTGAGATCAAAGTCAATATTCAGACCACTAGGGGTCAATGTTTTTAGATAGGATATCCAGTAAGCCTCCCTTTGTAGTAGTAGGATCTCAATGTTTCCTCCTCTCCTTGGTAGAGCAACATGCTCAATGCCTGTGTATTTGAGGGAGGAGATTGGATGGTTAGCTTCAACAAAGTGAGCTGCTACTGGATAATCAATGTTCTTACACCTGATTGAGCTGCGGTTTTCAGCTATGCGTTGTTTTAATTGTATTTTTGTTTGTCCTATGTAGGCTTTTCCACATGAACAGGTGATGAGATAGATTATTCCCTTGGTCTTGCATGAGATGATACCCCTCACAGGGATTTTTCGACCTGTATGTGGGTGTCTGAAGAAGGATGTATTTATAGTGCTATTACGCTGTGCGCATGAGCCACATTTGTAGTTCCCATTCGGAATGGGTGTCAAGAGTGTCTGAGTGGGCTCAGGGGGCTCAGGGGGCTCAGGGGGCTCAGGGGGCTCAGGGGGCCTGTCAGAACTTGTTTAAACATCGCAATTTTCACAGAAATCAGTCTTGTTTGCATAACGATGATGAAAAGAACGTAAGTCTGGGTTGGCGCCCCCCCTTGGTTTGTGCTGTGGTGGAGATCTTTGTGGGCTATACTCGGCCTTGTCTCAGGATTGTAAGTTGGTGGTTGAAGATATCCCTCTAGTGGTGTGGAGGCTGTGCTTTGGAAGAGTGGGTGGGGTTATATCCTTCCTGTTTGGCCCTGTCCGGGGGTATCATCGGATGGGGCCACAGTGTCTCCTGACCCCTCCTGTCTCAGCCTCCAGTATTTATGCTGCAGTAGTTTATGTGTCGGGGGGCTAGGGTCAGTTGGTTATACCTGAAGGTACTTCTTCTATCTTATCCAGTGTCCTGTGTGAATTTAAGTATGCTCTCTCTAATTCTCTCGTTCTCTCTTTCTTTCTCTCTCTCGGAGAACCTGAGCCCTAGGACCATACGTCACGGCAAACCGGGCATGATGACTTCTTGCTGTCCCCAGTCCACCTGGCCTTGCTGCTGTTCCAGTTTCAACTGTTCTGCCTGCTGTTATGGAACCCCTACCTGTTCAACTCTTAATGATCGGCTATGAAAAGCCAACTGACTTTTATTCCTGATTATTATTTGACCATGCTTGTCATTTATGAACATTTTGAAAATCTTGGCTCTCTCTAATTCTCTCCTTCTCTCTTTCTTTCTCTCTCTCGGAGGACCGGAGCCCTAGGACCATACGTCAGGACTACCGGGCATGATGACTCCTTGCTGTCCCCAGTCCGCCTGGCCCTGCTGCTATTCCAGTTTCAACTGTTCTGCCTGCGGTTATGGAACCCCTACCTGTCCCAGACCTGCTGTTTTCAATTCTTAATGATCGGCTATGAAAAGCCAACTGAAAATTATTCATGATTATTATTTGACCATGCTTGTCACTTATGAACATTTTGAACATCTTGGCATAGTTCTGTTATAATCTCCACCCAGCACAGCCAGAAGAGGACTGGCCACCCCTCATAGCCTGGTTCCTCTCTAGGTTTCTTCCTAGGTTTTGGCCTTTCTAGGGAGTTTTTCCTAGCCACCGTGCTTCTACACCTGCATTGCTTGCTGTTTGGGGTTTTAGGCTGGGTGTCTGTACAGCACTTCGAGATATTAGCTGATGTACGAAGGGCTATATAAAATAAACTTGATTTGATTTGATTTGATTTTGCCGTAGGCATAGCCTGCCACTAATATTCTAAATTGCGGAGCATTTAATAAAACAACCACCTTTTCCTGTGAGCAAGACCTTCAATAAGCTAGTAGACTATGCGGAAATAATTGTAGAGTTAATCATTGTTATAGCCCAGATCGCTTTATATAATCGTGGACTGTTGTTTTTTCTAAGGCTGAGCAAACAAGGGGTAGCATATGCTTTTTGCTCGTCTCTATAACAAGGGTTTGGCCTATATCCTCACATACCCCCTCAATTCGAGCCCTGCTTTTAACCATAAGACATCTCCACAGAAATGTATAGCCTAAGGATTGCATGGTGACAGTGATTGTGTCTGTTGTGTCTCATTTTTTTTTTTTTTTACAAAACCATGTTCATGTAGACGTTTGTAAGGCGTTCATGGTGAGATCTTTAATAATAAACTAAATGGACACTTAAACTAACACGTAAGTCTTGCCGTGTACACAACAGCAGTTTGACGCTTTAGAAAAAAAACTTGTCTCGATTTGACAGTCCATGTTAATTCATGCCAGTATTTTATGGAGCTAGGAAGATGTTAGGTGACTCCGTAAGAGGTATCAGTAGATTCATGAGGCTTAATTCTGGCATGAATCACCCCCCATAGGTCTGAGAAGAACAAGACTGGCAGGGCAATTCAAGAATAGCCAATATGCAATAACATGGACTTGCTACTGTTATTTTTCACTGTCTTTTTACTGTTGTTTTTATTTCTTTACTTATCTATTGTTCACCTATTTTTTACTTAAAAATTGCACTGTTGGTTAAGGGCTTGTAAGTAACCATTTCACTGTAAGGTGAAACTGTTGTATTCGGCGCACATGACAAATACACTTTGATTTGCAGTGATAATATATTGGGCCTATCGCCACTGCACAAACCTCATTGGTATAGAACTGTTTTCAATTGGTTAATGTTGCATAGGATTACGATTTTTAAAGTCATTTTTTAAAATCTGAGCGGTAGATCTCTGATTTCATTTTGACTCAGAAAGTGATCTTGACTCAGAAAAGGTTGGTGACCTGCTCTACAACATCTGTAGAGTATGACCTTTCCACACACAGGAAGTGGCGCAGGTCCTAATCCAGGCGCTTGCCATCTTCCGTCTAGACTACTGCAACTCTCTGATGGCTGGGCTACCCGCTTGTGCCATCAAACCTCTGCAACTTATCCAGAATGCCACAGCACGCCTGGTGTTCAAACTTTCTGCAGGGCCTTCAGAAAGTATTCACACCCCTTGATTTATTCCACATTTAGTTGTGTTACAGCCTGAATTCAAAATGAATTAAATATATTTATTTTCTCACTGATCTACACACAATACCCCATCATTTTCAAATTGATTAAAAATGAAATACAAAAATATCTAATTTACATAAGTATTCAAACCCCTGAATCAATACTTTGTAGAAGCACCTTTGGCAGCGATTACAGCTGTGAGTCTTTCTGAATTATTTGCCCATTATTCTTTTCAAAATGATTCTAGCTCTGTCAAGTTGATTATGATCATTGCTGGACAACTATTTGTCGAGCAGGAACATTCTGTCTTCTTGCTCAGCAACTCCAGTGTAGATTTTAGGTTATTGTCCTGCTGAAAGGTAAATTAATCACCCAGTGTCTGGTGGAAAGGAGACTGAACCAGGTTTTCCTCTAGGATTTCATTCCATAGCTCTAATTTAGAGCTATGGAACTAAAAGCTAAGCAGATTGACTAAGGAACATTCCTTGTGGGTTATTTATTTACGGACACGGACAGTGCCATGTAGCATGGATAAGTAAACATTGATGTTTACCAACAACAACAAAAAACTATTAAAGCAGGAATATTATTAACACCGGAGAAGTGTTAACAAGTCAGGTGAAGGGGGTCACATGTTTTACAAGAAAGAGGAATGTAACCTTTATTTAACTAGGCAAGTTAGTTAACAACAAATTCTTATTTACAATGACACAATGGCATTGGCATCACGCAGTTGCTGCAGATTGGACGGTGGTACACTCACGCTGCCAACAGCCCGCTCCTTGTCATCCCAAAGATGCTCTATTGGGTTGAGGTCTGCGCATAGCCGCAGGAAGTAGGGGTGCTGAGGGTGCTGCAGCACCCCCTGATAAATCAAATCAATAAAAGAAATCCACAACATTTGTGAACTAGGCCTTTATTACTCCTGTAAGAGCGGAGAATCATAATCCTGTTTTTCACCTACAGGACTGCCACTGACTGGATGTTTTTTGTTTGTAGCACCATTCTCCGTAAACCCTAGACATTGTTGTGCGTGAAAAACACAGGAGGCCAGCCGTTTCTGAGATACTGGATCCAGCGCGTTTGGCACAGACGATCATACCACGCTCAAAGTCGCTTAGGTCACTGGTTTTGCCCATTCTAACGTTCAATCCAACAGTAACTGAATTCCTCGATGCCTGTCTGTCTGCTTTATATAGCAATTAGCAATTAGCAATTAGCAATTAGCAATTAGCAATTGTGATTATACCCTGATGAAGACAGCTTGCCTGTCGAAAAGTTGGATATTACATTTTTGCATCTGAGCTCCTAGAGTGTGCGGCTCTCTTTTATTTTCTAGTTTTCCACTCCGCTAGCCAGCACCTCGCCTAAATAGGTGTGCGTTTCTTTTTCATCTAGATTGCTTTATATAGCAAGCCACGGCCACGTGACTCACTGTCTGTAGGAGTGAACCATTTTTGTGAACGGGGTAATAAACTGACCAGTGAGTGTAAATGCAGAAGTTCCTTTAGTTAATATTAAAAACGAAGGACAAGGGCGCTGCGTGTGTCTGTGTTTGGAGGTGACAGTTGCTCTGGGAGATAATACTGTTTGTCTGGGGTCAATTAAACAGGGTGTCACACCTTGTTCTACATCCAACCTCTGTTTATACTGTTTGGAAACAACGGCACTAAACCTTAGATTTAAGGTTGTAATGGGGCAAGAGAGTTGAACTGGACTCATGAGGCATTTATACATTACATTCTTCAAAAATCAATGGTTATATATTTAAGCAATAAGGCACGAGGGGTTGTGGTATATGGCCAATATACTATGGCTAAGGGCTGTTCTTTATCCACTACGCAACGCGGAGTGCCTGGACACAGCCCTTAGCCGTGGTATATTGGCCATATTTCACAAGCCCTCAAGGTGCCTTATTGCTATTATAAACTGGTTATCAATGTAATTAGAGCAGTAAAAATAAAGGTTTTGTCATACCCGTGGTATACGGTCTGATATACCACGGATGTCAGCCAATCAGCATTCAGGGCTCTAACCACCCAGTTTATAATATTAATTTAACAGCCCAAAAATGAATTTACCACTCCCAGAATGCCCCTGTAATAACAACCACTACTTTATTTACTGTACAAGCTGTTACTGCACACAGTAAAACTGTTAGCTCCATTATTTACCTCTCCCATTCTCACCCATAATAAGGAGGCCCTGTTTAAAGGAGCCAGCATGCTTCAGTTCGATATCCCTCCTCCTACCCCTTTGTTGTTAACAGACCATCTGTATTTATCTGTTGGCGATGCAATACTGCATGTGTTTGTTTAATGAAGGTGTTTCTTTTCGGTCACCAGGGTCGGGGTGTATTACCCATAACCGGGTGTTGGCATAAGGTTTGTACAGCAACAGTACTTCTATAAGGCTCTGTTTGCTTGGCCTGCTCTGGCCCAAGTGTGTGTTAGGTTGTCTTAAGGCATCTGCATACTAGGTTGGGTTTGCTCCTAGCAGAACTCTACATACTAGGTTGGGTTTGCTCCTAGCAGAACTCAGCATACTAGGCTGGGTTTGCTCATAGCAGAACTCAGCATACTAGGTTGGGTTTGCTCCTAGCAGAACACTACATACTAGGTTGGGTTTGCTCCTAGCAGAACTCTACATACTAGGTTGGGTTTGCTCCTAGCAGAACACTACATACTAGGTTGGGTTTGCTCCTAGCAGAACTCTACATACTAGGTTGGGTTTGCTCCTAGCAGAACACTACATACTAGGTTGGGTTTGCTCCTAGCAGAACTCTACATACTAGGCTGGGTTTGCTCCTAGCAGAACTCTACATACTAGGCTGGGTTTGCTCCTAGCAGAACTCTACATACTAGGTTGGGTTTGCTCCTAGCAGAACTCTACATACTAGGCTGGGTTTGCTCCTAGCAGAACTCTACATACTAGGTTGGGTTTGCTCCTAGCAGAACTCTAAATACTAGGCTGGGTTTGCTCCTAGCAGAACTCTAAATACTAGGTTGGGTTTGCTCCTAGCAGAACTCTACATACTAGGTTGGGTTTGCTCCTAGCAGAACTCTACATACTAGGTTGGGTTTGCTCCTAGCAGAACTCTACATACTAGGTTGGGTTTGCTCCTAGCAGAACTCTACATACTAGGTTGGGTTTGCTCCTAGCAGAACACTACATACTAGGCTGGGTTTGCTCCTAGCAGAACTCAGCATACTAGGTTGGGTTTGCTCCTAGCAGAACTCTACATACTAGGTTGGGTTTGCTCCTAGCAGAACTCTACATACTAGGTTGGGTTTGCTCCTAGCAGAACTCTAAATACTAGGCTGGGTTTGCTCCTAGCAGAACTCTACATACTAGGTTTGCTCCTAGCAGAACTCTACATACTAGGTTGGGTTTGCTCCTAGCAGAACTCAGCATACTAGGCTGGGTTTGCTCCTAGCAGAACACAACATGAGATTTGAAATGGTCAGTGATCTGTTTATTAACTTGGCTTTCGAAGAATTTAGAAAGGCAGGACAGGATGGACAAAGGTCTGTAACCGTGCCTTCGGAAAGCATTCAGACCCCTTGACTTTTCTTACATTTTGTTACATTACAGCCTTATTCTAAAATGGATTAAATAAATAAAAATCCTCATCAATCTACACAGAATACCCTATAATGACAGGGCGAGATGTTTCTACAACTGGATTGGAGTCCACCTGTGATAAATTCAATAGATTGAACATGATTTGGAAAGGCACACACCTGTCTATATAAGGTCCCACAGTTGACAGTGCATGTCAAAGCAAAAACCAAGCCATGAGGTTGAAGGAATTGTCCATAGAACTCAGAGACAGAACTTTGTGGAGGCACAGATCTGGGGAAGGTTACCACAACATTTCTGGAGCATTGAAGGTCCCCAAGAACACAGTGGCCTAATTTTTTAACCACTAAGACTCTTCCTAGAGCTGGCCACACGGCCAAACTGAGCAATCAGGGGAGAAAGCCCTTGATCAGGGAGGTGGCCAAGAACCCAATGGTCACTCGGGCAGAGCTCTAAATTTCTCTGTGGAGATGGGTGAACCTTCCAGAAGGACAACCATATCTGCAGGACTCCACCAATCAGTCCTTTATGGTAGTGGCCAGACGGAAGCCACTCCTCAGTAAAAGGCACATGACAGCCCGTTTGGAGTTTGACAAAAGGCACCTAAAGACTATCAGACCATGAGAAACAAGATACTTTGATCTGATGAAACCAAGATTGAACTCTTTAGCCTGAACGCCAAGCGTCTCGTCTGGTGGAAACCTGGCACCATCCCTACGGTGAAACATGGTGGTGGCAACATCATGCTGTGGGGATGTCTTTCACTGGCAGAGACTGGGAGACTAGTCAGGATCTAGGCAAAGATGAACGGAGAAAAGTACAGAGAGATCCTTGATAAAAGCCTGCTCCAGAGCGCTCAGGACCGCAGACTGGGATGAAGGTTTACCTTCCAACAGGACAACGACCCTAAGCATAAAACCAAGACAACGCAGGAGGGGCTTTGGGACAAGTCTCTGAATGTCCTTGAGTGGCCCTGCCAGAGCCTGGACTTGAACCCGATCAAACATCTCTGGAGAGACCTGAAAATAACTATGCAGCAACACTCCCCATCCAACCTATTTATACATTTTCAAAAATTCCTAAGAACATGTTTTTATGGGGTATTCTGTGTAGATTGAAGGGGGAAAAAACAATTTAATAAATGTTTGAATAAGGCTGCACTGTAGATCTGCAGCTGCTTGATTAAATATGTTTCTATTATACAATTAAATAGTCTCTGCCCTAATATTCTGATCTAATCTTCCACAACATTTATTGCCGTGAACCAGATGAGAGCGTCCTGACTTTTTGATCCGTTTCTCTAGGCTTGGACTCAGACATCCCTCTGGCCACAACTTTAAAAGGTAAGAGACCTTAATAAAAAAATATCTGTGAGGGACTGTCTGCTTTCCAGCAGAGCCTTAATAGTGAAAGATCTCTTGTCATAATCATCCACAATATTTTGGGGTTCAATTTGGCAAAACTATTTTCCTATAATAATGAATCTGTCTGGTTAACATTGATCAATGGGAGCACAGTGGTGTTTCCAGTAGTGGGAATCGGTTTGCCCACACGTAGGGATCGGTTTACCTACTATCACGTGATATCAGGAATCAGGTAGCCTGCCAGTAGGAATCGGATAGCCTTCAACAAGATAATTATTATTACATATATATATACAGTGGGGAGAACAAGTATTTGATACACTGCCGATTTTGCAGGTTTTCCTACTTACAAAGCATGTAGAGGTCTGTACTTTTTATCATAGGTACACTTCAACTGTGAGAGACGGAATCTAAAACAAAAATACAGAAAATCACATTGTATGATTTTTAAGTAATTAATTTGCATTTTATTGCATGACATAAGTATTTGATCACCTACCAACCAGTAAGAATTCCGGCTCTCACAGACCTGTTAGTTTTTCTTTAACCTTTCACGAGCCTCTACCCCGGGTCCGGGATCACCCCCCACCCCCCCCCACACACTGATTAGCATAGCTAGCATAGCTTCACAAGTAGATAGTAGCATCTAAATATCATTAAATCACAAGTCCAAGACACCAGATGAAAGATACAGATCTTGTGAATAAAGCCACCATTTCAGATTTTTTAAATGTTTTACAGGGAAGACAAAATATGTAAATCTATTAGCTAAACACGTTAGCAAAATACACAATTTCTTTGTCCACCATTTTTTCTCTCCACCAGTAGCTATCACCAATTCGGCTAAACTAAGATATTGATAGCCAATAACCTATAAAAAACCTCATCAGATGACAGTCTGATAACATATTTATGGTATAGGATAGGTTTTGTTAGAAAAAAGTGCATATTTCAGGTAGAAATCACAGTTTACAATTGCACCGACCATCACAACACGACTAGAATTACTATAGAGAGCAACGTGTATGACCAATTTACTCTTAATAAAACATTTCATAAGAATAGACAAAGCATAGCAATGGAAAGACCCAGATCTTGTGATTCCAGACAATATTTCAGATTTTCTAAGCGTTTTACAGCGAAAACACAATAAATCGATAAGTTAGCATACCACATGTGAAAACGTTACCAGAGCATCGATTCAAGCCAAAGAGAGCTATAACGTAATCATCGCCAAAATATATTAATTTTTTCACTAACCTTCTCAGAATTCTTCCGATGACACTCCTGTAACATCATTTTACAACATACATATACAGTTTGTTCGAAAATGTGCATATTTAGCCATACAAAACCGTGGTTACACAATGAAAATACTAGGAAATCAAGCCTCAAAATGTCGGACGTCATCTTTCAGAGTGATCTAGTTTAATTGAAAGCTAATCATATACTTGACTAAAAAATACAGGGTTGACAGGAATCGAAAGACAAATTAGTTCTTAATGCAATCGCTGATTTACATTTCTAAAATTATCCTTACTTTCTTATACAGCGTTCGCCAAGAGAAGCTATAACAAACAAAATGGCGTAATATGCGTTTAAAATATTTCGACAGAACAACGATTTATCATATTAAATATTCCTTACTATGAGGTGATTTTCCATCAGATTCTTGGGCAATGTATCCTTTCTTGGGTCTAATCTTCTTTTGGTCGATAGATGTCCTCTGTCCTTCGAAATATCCACTAACGATCGAACGGGACCCCGAAACGTGCCCAAAGTTTCAGAGTGCACGACAAAGAAATTCCTCAAAATCGCACTAAACGGATATAAATTGCTATAAAACGGTTCAAATTAACTACATTATGATGTTTTTAACAACTATAACGACTAAAAACATGACCGGAGAAATATCACTGTCTAAACAACCATTTGGAAAGAGGCAAGTCCGATGTTCATCTTGCGTAAAACGCGCGAAGGGAAAGAATGGTACTTCCACGTTTTGTTGTTTTATAGTGGCTCTGATTGCGCAATCGACTCCATTCAAAACGTCATGACGTACTGACACCCAGAGGAAGACGTAGGCAGTGTCGGTTTCTCCATAGCATCTACTGGCACCTTAAAACCGATCCCAGATCAGGGGTAAAAATTTCTGAAATCTGACTCCCTGTCAGGAAAAGTGCTGTAGAAGTAGTTCTGTACCACTCAGAGACAAAATTCCAACGGCTATAGAAACTAGAAAGTGTTTTCTATCCAATAATAACAATAATATGCATATTGTACGATCAAGAATTGAGCACGAGGCAGTTTAATTTGGAGACCAAAAAATGCTAATGCGGAACAGCACCCCCTATAGTTGCAAGAAGTTTTAAGAAGCCCTCCTGTTCTCCACTCATTACCTGTATTAACTGCACCTGTTTGAACTCGTTACCTGTATAAAAGACACCTGTCCACACACTCAATCAAACAGACTCCAACCTCTCCACAATGGCCAAGACCAGAGAGCTGTGTAAGGACATCAGGGATAGATAAAATTGTAGACCTGAACAAGGCTGGGATGGGCTACAGGACAATAGGCAAGCAGCTTGGTGAGAAGGCAACAACTGTTGGCGCAATTATTAGAAAATGGAAGAAGTTGAAGATGACGGTCAATCACCCTCGGTCTGGGGCTCCATGCAAGATCTCACCTCGTGGGGCATCAATGATCATGGGGAAGGTGAGGGATCAGCCCAGAACTACACGGCAGGACCTGGTCAATGACCTGAAGAGAGCTGGGACCACAGTCTCAAAGAAAACCATTAGTACCACACTACGCCGTCATGGATTAAAATCCTGCAGCACACGCAAGGTCCCCCTGCTCAAGCCAGCGCATGTCCAGGCCCGTCTGAAGTTTGCCAATGACCATTTGGATGATCCAGAGGAGGAATGGGAGAAGGTCATGTGGTCTGATGAGACAAAAATAGAGCTTTTTGGTCTAAACTCCACTCGCCGTGTTTGGAGGAAGAAGAAGGATGAGTACAACCCCAAGAACACCATCCCAACCGTGAAGCATGGAGGTGGAAACATCATTCTTTGGGGATGCTTTTCTGCAAAGGGGACAGGACGACTGCACCGTATTGAGTGGAGGATGGATGGGGCCATGGATCGCGAGATCTTGGCCAACAACCTCCTTCCCTCAGTAAGAGCATTGAAGATGGGTCGTGGCTGGGTCTTCCAGCATGACAACGACCCGAAACACACAGCCAGGGCAACTAAGGAGTGGCTCCGTAAGAAGCATCTCAAGGTCCTGGAGTGGCCTAGCCAGTCTCCAGACCTGAACCCAATAGAAAATCTTTGGAGGGAGCTGAAAGTCCGTATTGCCCAGCGACAGCCCCGAAACCTGAAGGATCTGGAGAAGGTCTGTATGGAGGAGTGGGCCAAAATTCCTGCTGCAGTGTGTGCAAACCTGGTCAAGAACTACAGGAAACGTATGATCTCTGTAATTGCAAACAAAGGTTTCTGTACCAAATATTAAGTTCTGCTTTTCTGATGTATCAAATACTTATGTCATGCAATAAAATGCAAATTAATTACTTAAAAATCATACAATGTGATTTTCTGTATTTTTGTTTTAGATTCCGTCTCTCACAGTTGAAGTGTACCTATGATAAAAATTACAGACCTCTACATGCTTTGTAAGTAGGAAAACCTGCAAAATCGGCAGTGTATCAAATACTTGTTCTCCCCACTGTATATATATATATATAATCGGTTTGCACACATGAGAGGGTTAAGGAAGAGATTTGTTTAATGAAATTGGTAAAAGTAAGTGAGAAGGTGTAACGGTTCTCCTCTTCCTCTTCATTCGAAGAGGAGGAGCATGGATTGAACCAAGACGCAGCGTGATACTTAGACATGATATTTATTTAGACACGACAAAACAACGAAGACAAAAAACTAACTATACTTGAATTAACTAACAAAATAACAAAACGAATGTAGACAGACCTGGACGTAAGAACTTACATGTAACACGAAGAACGCATGAACAGGGAAATGACTACATAAAAACCGAACAAACAAAATGAACAAACAAACCGAAACAGTCCCGTATGGTGCAACATAGACAGACACTAACACAGGAGACAACCACCCACAAACAAACAATGTGACACCACCTACCTTAATATGATTCTCAATCAGAGGAGATGAAAACCACCTGCCTCTAATTGAGAACCATATTAGGTACCCAAACCAACATAGAAACAGAAAACATAGACTGCCCACCCACACTCACGTCCTGACCAGCTAACACATACAAAAACTAACAGAAAACAGGTCAGGAACGTGACAGAAGGTTGAAGATAATTACAGGACGTTGACTGTAATTGTTAGGTTGGTAATAGGGGAAAGGTTGACTGTTATTGTTAGGTTGGTCATATGGGAAAGGTTGACTGTAATTGTTAGGTTGGTCATAGGGGAAAGGTTGACTGTAATTGTTAGGTTGGTAATAGGGGAAAGGTTGACTGTAATTGTTAGGTTGGTAATAGGGGAAAGGTTGACTGTAATTCTTAGGTTGGTAATAGGGCGAAAGGTTGACTGTAATTGTTAGGTTGGTCATATGGGAAAGGTTGACTGTAATTGTTAGGTTGGTAATAGGGGAAAGGTTGACTGTAATTGTTAGGTTGGTAATAGGGGGAAAGGTTGACTGTAATTGTTAGGTTGGTAATAGGGGGAAAGGTTGACTGTAATTGTTAGGTTGGTCATATGGGAAAGGTTGACTGTAATTGTTAGGTTGGTAATAGGGGGAAAGGTTGACTGTATTTGTTAGGTTGGTAATAGGGGAAAGGTTGACTGTAATTGTTAGGTTGGTAATAGGGGAAAGGTTGACTGTAATTGTTAGGTTGGTAATAGGGGAATGGTTGACTGTAATTGTTAGGTTGGTAATAGGGGAAAGGTTGACTGTAATTGTTAGGTTGGTAATAGGGGAAAAGTTGACTGTAATTGTTAGGTTGGTCATAGGGGAAAGGTTGACTGTAATTGTTAGGTTGGTAATAGGGGGAAAGTTGACTGTAATTGTTAGGTTGGTCATATGGGAAAGGTTGACTGTAATTGTTAGGTTGGTAATAGGGGAAAGGTTGACTGTAATTGTTAGATTGGTAATAGGGGAAAAGTTTACTGTAATTGTTAGGTTGGTCATAGGGGAAAGGTTGACTGTAATTGTGATACTATATTTATTAGTAGGAATCAGATAACCTACGTTGAATATACATAGTTTAGACTACTTTACAGTAGGAATCGGTTGGCCTGCATTGAAGGTACGGTTAATGAAGTTGATATAATTGTGTGGGCTGAGAGACGTAGTTGGATAAAGAGAGATTTGATAGACCCGTGGACGGATATAATTGTGTGGGCTGAGAGACGTAGTTGGATAAAGAGAGATGATAAGTGGTGTGAAAAGCATTCTGAGAAATGTTCAGTGGTGCCCTTACGGATCATGTGATAATGATACGGTTAAATGACTGTCTAGAGCACATATGTCAGAGTCAAGGCCCGCGGGCCACATCCGGCCCGCGAGAAGGTTTTTTACGGCCCCTGGGATGATCTTGATTTATTATTAGAACCGGCCCGCAGACCGCAGCAAGCCGGCAGCCCGCAGATCTTTTACACGCACCAATACTACATTTCCCACAATGCAACGGTGACGCACCGAGCAGTAGGCTGCTTCATTTCAATATTTATTGGCACAGCAGTCGTCAGCATCACAGTAAAATTAACTTTCAGATACCCATCAAAAATGGCAAAACGGAAGGTGGACACTGAGAACCGGGGGTTTCAAACAAGGTGGGAGTCGGAGTATATGTTCACGGAGGTAGCTGGAAAACCTGTGTGTCTTCTGTGTGGAGAAAGTGTGGCGGTACTGAAAGAGTATAATCTGAGACGACATTATGAAACGAAACACGCGGACAAAAACAAGAATATGGACATGGAACAAAGGCTACAAAAGGCAGAGGAATTAAAACGAGGCCTCAAATCTCGACAGGCTCTGTTCAAAAAAGCCAAATCACAAGGCCAGGCTGCTGTCAAGGCCAGTTTTATTTTGGCAGAAGAGATCGCTAAATCAGCCCGGCCATTTACGGAGGGGGATTTCATCAAAAACTGCATGATTAAAGTTTGTGACGAAGTTTGCCCAGAAAAAAGGCAACTCTTTTTAAATGTGAGTCTGAGCAGAAACACCATTGCCGAGAGAGTAGACCAGTTGTCCATCAATCTAAAAGAGCAGCTTGTGAAAAAGGGAAAAGATTTCATTGCATATTCCTTGGCTGTGGATGAGAGCACCGACATTTCTGACATTGCCCAGTTGTCAATTTTCATCCGCGGAGTGGACTCCAGCCTAAGCGTGACAGAGGAGTTTTTGGCTTTACGTCCTATGCATGGCACAACTACGGGGCATGATTTGTATGAAGAGGTGTCAAGATGTGTAAATGAGATGGAGCTGCCTTGGGAAAAACTCGTGGGTTTGACAACCGACGGAGCACCTGCGATGTGTGGACACAGGAGCGGACTGGTGGCGAAGATACGGGAAAAGATGCAAGAGGAAAACGCGACAGGTGAGCTGACAGCTTATCATTGTATCATACACCAGGAAGCGTTGTGCGGTAAAGCCTTGAAAATGGAGCATGTAATGAGCATCATCACGCGCACAGTTAACTTTATCAGAGCCAAAGGTTTGAATCACCGCCAGTTCAAGGCATTTCTGACGGAGTTAGAAACGGAGCATGGTGATTTGCCTTATCACACAGAGGTGCGATGGCTAAGCCAGGGAAAGGTGCTTCAAAGATGTTTCGAGCTTCGTGAGGAGATTTGTCTGTTCTTGGACAGCAAAGGGAAAGACACAACACAACTCCGAGACGAAATGTTTCTGTGTGAAATGGCTTTTCTGTGTGACATTACGAGTCATCTGAATGCAATGAACTTGCAGCTGCAGGGTCGGGATCATGTCATCTCTGATATGTACAGTACAGTGAAGGCATTTAAAACCAAACTGACTCTGTGGGAGACGCAGATGCGGAAAGAAAATTTGAGCCACTTTCCCAGCTGCCAGACCATGAAAGAGAAGCTCTCTACCAGTGCGTTCCCGAGCGCACAGTTGGCTGATAAAATAGGTATGCTTGCCGCTGACTTTCGACGCCGATTTGCTGACTTTGAAGCACAAAAAAGCAGGTTGGAACTGCTCGGTAACCCATTTGCTGTTGACGTGGAAAGCTCACCACCAAACCTCCAAATGGAGTTGATTGACCTCCAATGCAATGATGCACTGAGGGCAAAATATGCGGCAGTGGGTGCTGCGGAGTTCGCCCGTTTCCTCCCCGACACAATGCCCCAGCTGCGCATCCAGGCTGCTCAAACGTTGTCTATGTTTGGCAGCACATACCTGTGTGAACAACTGTTTTCTTTGATGAACCTGAACAAAACATCACACAGAAGTCGACTTACTGCTGAACACCTCCACTCAATTCTGAGGATTTCCTCAGCTCAGAGCCTTACCCCGAACATTGATGAACTTGTGGAAAAGATGGGACACCACCAAGTATCACCCTCAACCTCAAACAAGTGAACATTACTGTGCAATCACATATTTAGAGTTTTTACTCAGTTCAAGTTTAAAAGTTAAAGTTTAATATTTGTTTTCACTGCATGTTACTTCTCCTTAAACAAAGTGTTGTTTTTGATTAATAGATTTTTGCACTTTATTTTATTGTATTTCAATCCAATTATATTTTAAAAATATTTCAGTTGAGTGGATGATAGAAAATTGCTATTATTGTTTTTTTCTTTGAAGTAAATTTAGCCCACTTTTGCTAAAATAGAAAATATAGGCTACTGATGGTGCCTTGAATACCGGTTTCTTTCATTTAATGTTCATGTTATGGGGATTTTTATATAAAGGAAATTTGTCTTTTGTGTCTGTTGAAAATTAAAGATTACTGACAGAGCCATAAGAAAATATTGCTTTATTTATCTGATCATATTGGAATATATTTGTTAGGTTTTCAGTAGGTTCAATTAGGTTCACTAGACTATATGCGTCATTTAAAATTTTTTCAATGAACATTCGAACAGTCCGGCCCTCGGCTTGTAGCTAAATTTTTTATTTGGCCCTCCGTCCATTTGACTTTGACACCCCTGGTCTAGAGGGTCTGGGAACTAGAGTGTCAGACAGAGATTGGCACATGTTCTATGGTTTTAAAACAAGTCCCAACGAAATATAGAATTGCCATGTTAAATCAGAGCCTTCCTCAAGAATTAAAGGAAGACCACCCCAGTAATACATTTAGAAGCAAAACCAATGCCCTATTCAATAGGACCAATGAATGTTGAACATTGTTTTCTGTATTCACCCACTCAACCATTTAACTTGCTAGGTTGAGACTTGTATATAAAACTTAAGGCTACAATGTATTGTAGTGATGGAGTTTTTCTTGATATCCCCAACAATGAAGCTCTGAACCTATTCGTGAGTAGTGGGCAAAATGTAACCACTCCCCGAGACGGAGTAGAAACTGTCTCTGTCTCAGTCTATTCTGTCTCAGGTGCCAGACTCATTATGGACAGAGCACTCCAATGGCCGCAGGCTGATAGACAGTGCTAGCCAAGATATAATACATGTTGATCCTAGAAAGAAACTGTCTAGTCTCTAGAGCTACAGTACCTTAAAAGGGAAGTTCCCTCCAAAGTGTATCTCTCCCCTTCTGAATTGGCCAATGTATTTTAGAATTTCGGCGCATTACATGTTAATCTCAAAATAGACATTTAATGAGTGTGAAGCAGAAAGTGAACATCCAATGGAAATTGGTCATATATATTTAGAGTAACATCATTAGGGTAGACTAAAATGCAAACAATGCTTTCAAATAAGGTGAAAGTTAAAGTGGACAATGGCATCCCGCTGAACAGACGTTATCATGTTTGTTTTGTTTGTTTTTAAATCTTACAGTAGTGGTAAAAGCAAAACATTGTTTGAGAGTGACCCATGTGTATTAGCAGTAGTGGTTGAGAGGGTTTTCTTATTGGGAAGAAAGTAAAAGGTCCTAGTTGAAGGAAACAGATATGGAGAACAGTGAAAGTAACAAAGACAGTGATGACAAAAGTAGAATGGAAAGATTCATGGTACTCATGGTCTGTCAGTTGAAGTCAAATTGAATAAGTGTTGACAGTATGTGAATGGTAATACGTTATTAGGGGCTTTCAGATAGCAGTCTAATAATGCAATATCCAAGTAATTTGAAGAAACTAAGGTTGCAATACAAGGTCACGTGACGAACAGAGGGATTGAGCCATGGGACTGATTAGAGACTGCCATCTGGTGTTTAGGTTAAAGATAAGCTTCCTGTGGACCCAGAGATAAGAGTGGTACTCACTGAACTCTGGCTGTAAGGGACGCAGTGGGAAACTTTGGAACAGAGGTCTGAATAATTGAATGAGATCCATTTTTTACTATTTCCAATTATTATTTCTCAATTCGATAGTGTGAATAACACCAGTGATTTAAGTAAGAAGGTAACGTCATCTACACCAATAATCTGTTTCCATTACGTGGAACGCTGTCCACTATTGAAATAAATACAAATAAATGTTTTTATAACCAGGGCTGTGGAAAAAAAGAAAGAGCTGATAAGCCAGCGCCAACTGTTTGAAGGTGCTAGCAGATGTGTTCCTATTTTGACTAGTTGATGTCCCAGGGACAGAAAGTACAGAACACAAGCCATACGTAAATGCAACAGGTCTAGATGATACGATTACAAGAAAGGGACTTTGGGATTGTTTACTTTAAAAGATGCCTATTTTGCTTAAAGGGACCCAGTATCACCTGATGTGTCTCCAGTATGATCATATACACATGGTTTTATCAAGGCTTCCTGCCCAAAATGCAGTAAGCTTGTTTCAATAGGGGAGGATGGTACATATAGGCATAGTAATACTGAATGTTGCATTTTTAGAACTGATTAAGATTGAGACTGGTGAGGACTGATTAAGATGTAGCATAGTGATAACTAAGTACATGTATATTTTCTCTTCCAGGACTGATGGAATGTCCACTACCAAGTTTTCTGATGAGTTTAACAATGATTCTGTATCTCTCCCTTTGAAAAGCTTCCTGATGCAGGGGCCTTGGGAGAGCAGTTAGTGAGACTCTGCAGGACTATAAAGTAATAAGGTACCCGGATCCGGCTGTTAAGGGAGCATCCAAATGATGTAAGGCCTGGCCATTTGTTGTTTTTGTTCTACGTTTTACCACACAGACACCTGCATACACACACACCCCACCCATCAATACTTATGAATATTTGTTAGTGGTGTTAATACCATGCCTGATTTATTGTGTGGAGTTTTCCTATTTGGGTTTAGTAGGTTCGTCATGGTTAGAAAGGATGCACTTTAAAAGGCCACAAACATTTAATTTACTGAAGTGTCTATTGTCTGAATTTTGGTTGAACACTTGTAAGTTCTCCTGAAGAGAAATATACTGAAAAACCCTATGTGAACCTGGTATATAGAATGTTTGACATGTTTTACAAGGGGCATGAGTCTGAAGTACAGGGAAAGAGAAGGGGAAGAACAGACTCACTTAATTACACCCAGCCTCTTTCTAAACTCACTAAAACTCTCTGAACCTGGCCACCGCCCTGTGTTTTATCATCTGCTATCTAAGCACACCTTATCAGGAGACAAGATAACTGCAGAAAATGTGCAGGTGGCCCTTCTCTAAACCTGCAAAGTTGCACTTTGCCAGAGCCTAAGTTCATTCAGGTTCAGGAGTAAATGGATGAGAGCAGTCATCTATCTCCAGTCCACAGCCCTGACTGAGTCATAAGCAGCAACAGGTTATGTATGTTAAGTATTTGTATGTTTATTTTCAGTTAAACATGTTATGTTGTATTATTAACTGACCACATATATACTTCCACCCTTAGAGACTCGAGAGTGTACTTCTCCTATTCTCACCCATAGCAATGACCCAAAAGTGAGGAGGAAATGAAATCAGCATCTCTGCTGAAATAAAGCCATTGACTGCATTATACTTTTGTAAAGAAATCCTTGCTGTCTCCCTGTATTACCTCCCACAATTCCTCCAGGGATTTGACAGGGCTGTAGAACTGTGTAGTGGGGTTGGATCTGTGTATATTATATATACACTTCATGCTACCTATAATAAGACAATGTAATGAATATGTTAACTAAGTATTTTACAAAGTATATCTGACTCAATTTAACATTATAGTAAAACGATGTGTAATCAAATATTATGTGTTTAGCTGACTAAGATCAAGAAAGGGTCATGAGAAGCTCATTTCAAAGCAAGTGTTATTTAATAACTTTGTCAAATGAATGGATTCCCATACAAGGTATAAAGCTTAAGTTACAAGGCAATACTGACATTAATAAAACATAATTTGAGGGGATAAATCCCAAGGTAAATTTACAAGACAAAGCATGAACAAAGAGATGCCTACTAGGTCAGATGCCTAGACAATAAGAAAATGTCATACAGGATAAGAGAGAGAACAACAGACCTTCATTCCATTTATAACATCTGAAGGTGTAACATTTTCAAACCAAAACCAACCACCATTGACCAATCAAACGATACTAAGTTTACAGTAACCTGATTACCCAGGCCACATCTCCACAAGGTGTCACAGCCTGTGTGGGGGATGAAACCAATGTAAATAGACAATAAAACCCTTTTGCATCGAGTAATTTAGGAGAGAGCGTTCATGCTGTACAGATACAAGTTACCACAGAGATCTCCATAGAGATCGACAAACATTTCTGTAAAAAGCCCAACGATAAAGCCTTCCTTGCATTTCTATCGTTTTTTGGGGGGGGTATCTAAAGCCTGGTTCAGATACAACAGCCGAGACGAGATGGTTTTATGTATTTTTTTAACGAAGTATGCTTGATCTGAACGGTCTAGTTTTAGAACGTCTCATGTCGGCTGCTGGAGTTTCCAAGATTCAGCATGTCACATCTTAGCCAAATGCTTGGGACGAGATGGGGCCGTTTATTCAATCAGAGAACTGTGCGCTGACGTTCTGTCTTAAGCCAAGCCGCTAGCTAGCTAGCCAAACAGATACATAGCTAGCCATTTTTGTTGCATTTAGTTATCCTAGCTAGCTAGCCAAACAGATACATAGCTAGTCATTTTTGTTGCATTTAGTTATCCTAGCTAGCTAGCCAAACAGATACATAGCTAGCCATTTTTGTTGCATTTAGTTATCCTAGCTAGCTGATAATTATCTGACAAGTCACATGGTGTGTCCTGTTTTTGGTGCATGTATTTTATGACACTTGCTTGATAAACCTTGTTTCAAAGTTTCCTTCACTTAACTCTAAAGATGCACCATTAACGTGGAAACGGTCTCGGCCATCTTTTTGATCTGAATGCCATGTCTTTAGTCAGCTGTTCTACAACACTGTTGAGGAAAACTTGTTTGAGGAATCAGGCAGAACTCATTTATAAGAAATAAGAAGTTTATTTGAGCAATTGCAAGGAAGATCACTCTCTCAGGATGAACCCGGAGAGTAACTCTCAGGAAAGGAATTCTCATGATATTGTGGTGGTTCATTTCTTTACTATCAAATGAGAAGAGACAAACTTATCACACAAGTCAGAGTTATACTTACACTAAATATTTATTCACTTAATAATAAGGGAGTAGGTCAATACAACGCACAGATATAAAGTGAATCGATTGAGTGCGCTACGATAACGATGGCTGGTTGACGAATCACCCTCAGATGATTCGTTGAGAGCCCAATGAGCCCAATGGGTCACAAGGTTAAGATTTGTATGAAAGATACCTATAATTCACAGCAGACAGTATCTGCTGTAAAAGCAGTTATCTTTGTGTAGAGACCAGGGTCTGGCCCTGGGATCATCTCTCCCTGGTACCATATAGAACAGAAACATTAACTCATGCTCTGGAATGCGGTCTCTTCAGGTTTTATCACCCAAAAGACATTGTAAATCTCCTGTCAGTGTTATCTCCCAGAGGCCCATCCTCAGTAGAACACACACAGATGAGCGTTCTAACAACCCCTTATTCTGTTGCATAAAACAACTATTTGATGCAATAAAATTATTATAACATATCTTGCAATTTCCACCATAATATACCGAAAAGGAACTCTCAGGACATACCGTACAGGAACTCTCAGGACATACCAGCAAGGAACTCTCAGGACATACCGGACAGGCTCTCTCAGGACATACCGGAGAGGGTCTCAAAGATTTTACAATCACACAGTCCTTTTATATACGTAATCTACACAAAGAGCTGCTTACCCCTCCAAGGGGGAGGCAAACTTACAAAACAGATGAAGATAATTGTCTCCATTTCCTTAGAAAAATAATACAAATGAGAACAGGTTCTAACCAATTCTCACAGACTATACAGTGGATTCTGAAAGTATTCAGACCTAATTTCTTCCCTAATCAATCTACACTCAATATCCCATAATGACAAAGTGAAAACAGGTTTTTAGACATTTTGGCAAATTGAAAACAGAACTACCTTATTTACATAAGTATTCAGACCTTTTGCTATGAGACTTGAAATTGAGCTCCGGTGCATCCTGTTTCCATTGATCATCCTTGAGATGTTTCTACAACTTGATTGGAGTCCACCTGTGGTAAATTCAATTGATTGGGCATGATTTTGGAAAGGCACACACCTGTCTATATAAGGTCCCACAGTTGACAGTGCATGTCAAAGCAAAAACCAAGCCATGAGGTCGAAGGAATTGTCCGTAGAGCTCCGAGACAGATCTGGGGAAGGGTACAAAAAATGTCTGCATCATTGAAGGTCCCCAAGAACACAGTGGCCTCCATCATTCTTAAATGGAAGAAGATTGGAACCACAAAGTTTCTACCTAGAGCTGGCCGCCCGGCCAAACTGAGAAATCGGGGGAGAATGGCCTTGGTCAGAGAGGTGACCTCTGTGGAGATGGGAGAACCTTCTAGAAGGACAACCATCTCTGCAGCACTCCACCAATCAGGCCTTTATGGTAGAGAGGCCAGATGGAAGCCACTCCTCAGTAAAAGGCCCTAGACAGCCCGCTTGGAGTTTGCCAAAAGGCACCTAAAGGACTCTCAGACCGTCTGATGAGACCAAGATTGAACTCTTTAGACTGAATGCCAAGCGTCACGTCTGGAGGAAACCTGGAACCATCCCTACGGTGAAGCATGGTGGTGGTAGCATCAAGATGTGGGGACTTGGAGACGAGCTAGGATTGAGGGAAAGATGAACGGAGCAAAGTACAGAGATCCTTGATGATAGCCTGCTCCTCAGACTGGGGTGAAGGTTCACCTTCCAACAGGACAACGACCCTAAGCACACAGCCAAGACAACGCAGGAGTGATTTTGGGACAAGTCTCTGAATGTCCTTGAGTGGCCCAGCCAGAGCCCGGACTTGAAGCCAATCTAACATCTCTGGAGAGACCTGAAAATAGCCGTGCAGCGATACTCCCCATCCAACCTGGCAGAACTTGAGAGGATATGCAGAGAAGAATGGGAGAAACTCCCCAAATACAGGTGTATCAAGCTTATAAAGTCATACCCAAGAAGACGCGAAGCTGTAATCACTGTCAAAGGTGCTTCAACAAAGTACTGAGTAAAGGGTCTGAATACTTCTGTACATGTGATATTTCAGTTTTTAAATTTCTAAAAACCTGTTTTTGCTTTGTCATTATAGGGTATTGTGTGTAGATTGGTGAGGGGGAAAAAACGATTTAATCCATTTTAGAATAAGACTAACATAACAAAATGTGGAAAAAGTCAAGGGGTCTGAATAATTTCTGAATGCACTGTATGTCTAAAATAGAGGAGACATGGGATCTTTAAAGCCTAACCAGAGGAAACTATGTTTCCACCCGGCTAGGCTTTAGTGCCCGAAAGATAATGAGCAATTAATAAATCACTCCTCTGTGTGGTATGTAAAGAGGTTACTGGACAGGTGTGAAAAATGACCAGTGACTAGTACTATTCAACTCAAGCATTTACATAGCATTAATCTGTAACAAAACCATTTTGTACCCACAACACAAAATTCTACAATTGGCTAGTTTCGTCTCTTCTCGTCTTTCCTTATTTTGGCTGTTGTATCTGAACCGGGCTTAAAAGAGCTGTATAGTATGATTGGTGGAAGATATTTCGAATCTGATTCCAGATTTGAATAGCAGAGAAGCAGCCTACATTTTTATCTAACTTGTTGGTAAAGCTCTCAATTTAGCTGATTTGTGTTACATTATTGTGATTAGAATGTTAGAAGTCATGGGAGTTTTTAACAATGGTAGCTTTGGAATTTTGAAGAAATCCCCCAAAAAGTAGAATTGTTTTTTTAAAAGGTCAAAAAGTTTTAAAAGTATAAATGTTATCAAAAGCAAGTTTATACAGACCGATCTACACGTTTTAAAAGTGTGAATGGTGTTTCTAAGATGTAATGTAGTGCTCGACAGACTAAGTCAGAAATAAATTGTTCAATATTTTAAAAAATGGGACTTCTGAAGCAAATCCCGTTAATAATCTGGATGAATGATTATCACCATCCCTTATATATCTCAAGTTTGTGTATTTCCGAGAGCTTTCTAGTGACATTGTACTCATAGTCTCCAGGGTGTGGTCCAGTCTTGAGCTTTTTATTGGTTAGTGTTTCCCAGTAGTGGTGCCAGTTCCCATTTCTGTCTTTCCCAAATCCATACACATTCACCTGCATTGGAATGAAGTGTTTAGAGAATTAGTTTAATAACAGTGTTTACAGAAGTTGTATGTATGGCAATCTGATATATTGTGCTGCCTATAGGCCTACCTGATTTGGGTGTTAGTGTTATATATGCATTGCGTGGTGTAGCATACAATCTGTCTTGCAGTGAGCTGAGAAAGTACCATTCCTAGCAGAGCATGTTTTGGTATTGCTAAACACTGCACAATTTAAACACTTTGCTCTCCAAATACTCTTTCCCCGACACTCGTGTAAATATTGTACTGTAAATTATTGAGTGTCTTCCTGTATTTATACTTATGAAAATGTTTATTTTGTTCAATTGAGCTTAATTTTTACTTATTTCTTATTGTTGTTTCATTATCGAGAGGGAACCTGCTAGTAAGCATTTCATTGGACTGTGTACACCATGTGTATCCTGCGCATATGACACAACTTGAACTTGATGTGTATAACGTCTTACCTCATCACAAATGTGTAGGGCTAATATCAAAGCCATGAATCCGGTGGAGGGGTATTTGCCGTAATAGTCAAGCCAGACTTCATGAACATATTTCATGAACACAGGATTCAGAACCAATACCTGCATGGAATATTTTATACATAAACAGCATGATTTAATTAGAAAATGCAATGCAAATAGTCTGGGTAGCCATTTGAGTAGATGTTCAGGAGTCTTATGTCTTGGGGGGTAGAAGCTGTTTAGAAGCCTCTTGGACATAGACTTGGCGCTTCGGTACCGCTTGCCGTGTGGTAGCAGAGAGAATAGTCTAGGATTGGCTGGAGTCTTTGACAATTTTTAGGGCCTTCCTCTGACACCGCCTGGAATAGAGATCCTGGATGGCAGGAAGCTTGGCCCCAGTGATGTACTGGGCCAATCGCACTACCCTCTGTAGTGCCTTGCGGTCGGAGGCCGAGCAGTTGCCATACCAGGCAGTGATGCAACCAGTCAGGATACCCTCGATGGTGCAGGTGTAGAACCTTTTGAGGATCTGAGGACCCATGCCAAATCTGTTCAGTCTCCTGAGGGGGAATAGGTTTTGTCGTGCCCACTTCACGACTGTCTTGGTGTGCTTGGACCATGTAAGTTTGTTGGTGATGTGGACAACAAGGAACTTGGTCTCAACCTGCTCCAATGCAGCCATGTCGATGAGAATGGGGCGTGCTCGGTCTTCTTTTTCCTGTAGTCCACAATCATCTTCTTTGTCTTGATCACGTTGAGGGAGAGCTTGTTGTCCTGGCACCACACGGCCAAGTCTCTGACCTCCTCCCTGTAGGCTGTCTCATCGTTGCTAGTGATCAGGCCTACCACTGTTGTGTCATCGGCAAATAGAATGATGGTGTTGGAGTCGTGCCTGGCCGTGCAGTCATGAGTGAACAGGGAGTACAGGAGGGGGCTGAGCACGCACCCCTGGTGGACCCCTGTGTTGAGGATCGGCATGGCGGATGTGTTGTTACCTACCCTTACCACCTGGGGGCACCCCGTCAGGAAGTCCAGGATCCAGTTGCAGAAGGAGGTGTTTAGTTCCAGGATCCTTAGCTTATTGATGAGCTTTGAGGGCACTATTGTGTTGAACGCTGAGCTGTAATCAATGAATAGCATTCTCACATAGGTGTTCCATTTGTCCAGGTGGGAAAGAGCAGTGTGGAGTGCAATAGAGATTGCATCATCTGTGGATCTGTTGGGGCGGTATGCAAATTGGAGTGGGTCTTGGGTTTCTGGGATGATGGTGTTGATGAGAGCCATGACCATCCTTTCAAAGCACTTCATGGCTACAGACTTGAGTGCTACGGGTCGGTAGTCATTTAGGCAGGTTACCTTGGTGTTCTTGGGCACAGGCACTATGGTGGTCTGCTTAAAACATGTTAGTATGACAGACTCGGACAGGGAGAAGTTGAAAATGTTAGTGAAGACACTTGCTAGTTGGTCAGCGCATGCCCGTAGTACATGTCCTGGTAATCCGTCTGGCCCTGCGGCCTTGTGAATGTTGACCTGTCTAAAGGTCTTACTCACATCAGCTGCGGAGAGCGTTATCACACTGTCTTCCGGAACAGCTGATGCTCTCATGCATGTTTCAGTATTATTTGCCTCGAAGCGAGCATAGAAGTAGTTTAGCTCATCCGGTAGGCTCTTGTCACTGGGCAGCTCTTGGCTGTGCTTCCCTTTGTATTCTGTAATGGTTTGCAGGCCCTGCCACATCCAACGAGCGTCAGAGCCGGTGTAGTACGACTCGATCTTAGTCCTGTATTGACGCTTTGCCTGTTTGATGATTCATCGGAGGGCATCGCGTGATTTCTTTTAAGCTTCCGGGTTAGCGTCCCACTCCTTGGAAAGCGGCAGCTCTAGCCTTTAGCTCAGTGCGGATGCTGCCTGTAATCCATGGCTTCTGGTTGGGGTATGTACGTATGGTCAATGTGGGGACAACGTCATCGATGCACTTATTGATGAAGCCAATGACCGATGTGATGTACTCCTCAATGCCATTGGAGGAATCCTGGAACATATTCCATTCTGTGCTAGCCAAACAGTCCTGTAGCTTAGCATATGCTTCATCTGACCACTTTTTTATTGATCTAGTCACTGGCGAAAAAAAACTCACCCAAATGTATAAATGGACTATTTGAAAATGATCACATTTTTATTTGTGTATACCGCAACGGCATTGCGCGTACCCCTACAGGAGGCCTTTTGTCTCTTGCTGAGCCGTCATTGTAAATAATTATTTGTTCTTAATTGACTTGCCTGATTAAATAAAGGTTAAATCAAAATAAATAAAATCTAAGTGAAATGAAATCAAATGAAGATCCTACATTGGTAATGATGGGCCTCTTCTCCTATAGCATTTTCATAAAACGAACATGGCGCAAAGGTCCCCCCCCCACTCAGAATGAAAATTAATAGGCCCCGAGCGCTGGCATGAAAAGCAAAGCACCCTAGACATAAAACCCTTAGGCATCGCCCCAATAGGGTTAACCCACTTGGTGGGAATTGTAGCATATAGTATTGCTACACTGCACCCTCCGAACAGGAAGGAATGTCCCTGTGCTTCGATGACTCAGCCACCTTATTCAGACCATGTGTTCCCAATGGCCTCACCATTCCCCTTCTGACACCAATGTAGCAAACAGTGAGGCAGGGAAGCAAACCCAGGTTGCTTCCATGAAAGGCAAACACATTACACATTGCACCAATAACCCACTTGGTGGGAATTGTAAAATGACCCATATAGCGAGGATCGCTACAATATGGTCGCTGTGATAGAAGATTTATTTTCATTGGTGATTTTCTGAATTTATCTAAGTTTCATCAAGTTGGCCTGATTATCAGACATCTCCACATAAACTGGATCGTAAGAGACAATGTTATTCTGGTAAAGCAAGTAAACTTTTTAATTGAACTATTATATTAAAGATATTGAACGGGATCTTAAGTACTTACAAATTGGTAACATATTGTAAAAAAAAAAAAATGAACATACAGTGTATCATAGGAAGTTGTGTACAATTTTCAGGGAGCCGTTTTACCTCGTGAGCTCTACTTTCAAAACTACTGGCTGAAAATATACAAAACCTATTTAGCATATTTAATCTCAGTATTCACAATAATGGTAGAATTGTGTGCATGTAAACATACTCTGCACAATTCCATGTTGACACTCTTTCACTGCATTGCGTGTGCAAAACACGGATGATAAACACAAGTGAAATTATCAGAAAGGGCTGAGAGTTTCCGTTTACGAGACTTCGCAAATGTGTTATCGAGCATCTGACCAAATTACGCACGATTTTAGGGTTAACCGAGATTAGCCCATACCTAACTAACAAACATCCTCAATTACCTACTATCCAAGACATAAAAATATCATGCATTTATCATTGACTGTAGATGTATTAGAACCATAATAAATGATCACGATCAACAATGTGACTCACCAAATCTTTGTTGGCCTTTATCTTCGGTCTAAGACGTAAATATGAGCTGTTGAATAAAATGAGACCTTCATCTTATCCAGAGTTGCTATGTAATCGTTGAAAAATGCATGGTGTAACAGACTGATGGACTAATCAAAGGAGAACGGTTACTCACAAAGTGATGTGAGATCCAGTGGTAATGGCACCGGGTAGCCACTGAAGGTCCAGAGTCTTGAAAGGGAAAAACACGAGACTAGTGGTGTTGTCCAGATCTATGGCGCTCTCTGGGTATATGATGTGATGTGTGGTGCGGCTGCCGACATCCCGCTCATAGCCAGAGGTACGAGCCTTGTTCATTCTGGATAACACAGTAAATAGCCGAGATCCATATCATGACTGCCATATTCCAAAACACTTTAATTCAAAACACATAGTCATTCATACCGCTAAGATAAAAAATGAACACACCAAACCAAACCAAAACAGGCATACATAGAGGACATTAAATCATTAAGTTGGATAAAGGCACATCTTTGCCATACTGTATTCTGTGACACCGTGGGCAGGGCCATTGAGGGCTATATATATGTTCAAATCGTTGATTTCTTCTTATTCTACTTGGTAAACAAACTGAAAGGGTGCATATAATACCACCTGGAGTGTTGACTGAACAGGTATAAAGCCAAGGTTAGTGATTAACTGCCACATTTTTGTTACTTTCTTCCTGGAGTGTGGACTTGTTCACTACTTCCCACAAATGTAAAAGCATTGAACAACCATGTGCAAGTGAACAAGTGCACACTTTGAGGTAGGAGGGATAAATGGGACATAGCCCTTAATTCCTTGGAATTCTTTGATCCTTCCTTAACATATTGGAAGTCCCACCCAGTTGACTACTTGAAAATGGTGAAAGTCCTCAATTGCATTGCCCATGCTAAAACAGGCTGTGTTGCACTGCCCATGCTAAAACAGGCTGTGTCGCATTGCCCATGCTAAAACAGGCTGTGTTGCACTGCCCATGCTGAAACAGGCTGTGTTGCACTGCCCATGCTAAAACAGGCTGTGTTGCACTGCCCATGCTAAAACAGGCTGTGTTGCACTGCCCATGCTAAAACAGTCTGTGTTGCACTGCCCATGCTGAAACAGGCTGTGTTGCACTGCCCATGCTAAAACAGGCTGTGTTGCACTGCCCATGCTAAAACAGGCTGTGTTGCATTGCCCATGCTAAAACAGGCTGTGTTGCATTGCCCATGCTAAAACAGGCTGTGTTGCATTGCCCATGCTAAAACAGGCTGTGTTGCACTGCCCATGCTGAAACAGTCTGTGTTGCACTGCCCATGCTGAAACAGTCTGTGTTGCACTGCCCATGCTGAAACAGGCTGTGTTGCACTGCCCATGCTAAAACAGGCTGTGTTGCACTGCCCATGCTAAAACAGGCTGTGTTGCATTGCCCATGCTAAAACAGGCTGTGTTGCATTGCCCATGCTAAAACAGGCTGTGTTGCATTGCCCATGCTAAAACAGGCTGTGTTGCATTGCCCATGCTAAAACAGGCTGTGTTGCATTGCCCATGCTAAAACAGGCTGTGTTGCATTGCCCATGCTAAAACAGGCTGTGTTGCACTGCCCATGCAAAAACAGGCTGTGTTGCATTGCCCATGCTAAAACAGGCTGTGTTGCACTGCCCATGCTAAAACAGGCTGTGTTGCACTGCCCATGCTAAAACAGGCTGTGTTGCACTGCCCATGCTAAAACAGGCTGTGTTGCATTGCCCATGCTAAAACAGGCTGTGTTGCACTGCCCATGCTAAAACAGGCTGTGTTGCACTGCCCATGCTAAAACAGGCTGTGTTGCACTGCCCATGCTAAAACAGGCTGTGTTGCACTGCCCATGCTAAAACAGGCTGTGTTGCACTGCCCATGCTAAAACAGGCTGTGTTGCACTGCCCATGCTAAAACAGGCTGTGTTGCATTGCCCATGCTGAAACAGGCTGTGTTGCACTGCCCATGCTAAAACAGGCTGTGTTGCACTGCCCATGCTAAAACAGGCTGTGTTGCACTGCCCATGCTAAAACAGGCTGTGTTGCACTGCCCATGCTAAAACAGGCTGTGTTGCACTGCCCATGCTAAAACAGGCTGTGTTGCACTGCCCATGCTGAAACAGGCTTTGTGGCAAGTGTGCCCTCGATCAACCACACTCTCTCAGTTGGCTTACCTTATGATGACATCACTGGTGTCGATCAGGGCTCCGTAGTGGGAGCCCTTGAGGTTCCCAGAGTTCCCCACCACAGCACAGGTCCTACAGCGCTCAGGGCCCGCGTCCATGTAAAGGTCAGCATCAGGGATGACCTGGAACAACTTCTCCACCACCTCGCTGAAGTTGGCTTTGTTACGGTCTTTCTGCAATTTCTGGTTATTTAATTGCACCAGGCAATACATAAAACAACAATGAACACACAATAAATACACGACAATGGACAGGCTGACACTAAAAGCAGCCTAATGCAAATGACACACCATAACATCTGAGGAAACCCACACACTAAAGGTAAGACTCCAGAGCCACCTGCTCTTTACACTGAGGTTATTGATGACTACTATAGCAAACCGTTAATCAGTTGTCAGTGACCATGCTTATATTGCAGCCTAAACATCAAATAAAATAGTTAATTCTGAATAAAACTCCCTCATATACAAAAATGTAACTACAGTAAACTTTTGGAGATTCTTAAAGGGATAGTGTGAGATTTTGGCAAACTTCCCCAGAGTCAGAAGAACAGGTCGTTTCTGTGTGCAATTTGATGGAAGTTTATGGTTGTTCCTCGATTGCCAGAGGTGGGACCAAGTCAATATTATTCAAGTCACGAGTAAGTCTCAAGTAACAAGGTCCAAATCTCAAGTTGAGTCCCAAGTAGAACGGGTCGAGTCTCGAGTCATGTCCAAGACGTGCATTCTAAGGACAAGTCGAGTCAAAGGTCTCAAGTCAAAGGTCAAAGGTCTCAAGTCAAGTCAAAAACAATCAGACAGGCCTTTTCATTATTTTGTCTACAACACATTTTGATTATGTAATAATTAATTTTAACAACAAATTCCAAATACAAGTTTCATAAGTAAAGGATACATTTCAAGCCATTTTGCATACCAAATGACCAGTAGAGTCTATGCTAGTAATTGTTGCTTAATGCCCCATTGCTAATAAACTTGCAATGTTTTGGAACTGCATTTTTATTGATGTCAATCCTCTCTCCATACAATTTGACATTTGCGCTGCACCCGATCTTGTAGCTGAACATCAAATCAGAAATCTATTCGCTAACCCAGTGGTTTTCAAACTATTTGACCCGTAATCCTTAAAAAGTGTGTGACCTCCGCGCATGCACACGTGCACACTCGCTACGCAAATATAGCCTCCCACTGGGCACAAACGTAAATTCAACGTCTATTCCACATTGGTTCAACAACGTTGATTCTACCAGTGTCATTACAGCCATAAACAGTGATGCATTTTCAAAACGCAAGATACAAAAATAAATACAATTTACACCTACATTTTGAACTGAACGTAATTTATGTTAACAGTCAATATCAACTTGAGATATAATGTCACATTGAGCCCAGGGAGCAGTTGTTTTGGAGGATTTACTGCGTTGCTCAAGGGCAGAACAGCAGATTTTTCTACTTTGCCGGCTCTGGGATTCAGTTACTGTCTTAATGCTCAATTTGTTAAAATTATTTGATAAAATATTGCATTTGGCCTTTACTATAGAAGCACATTGAATAACGCATTCATAAAAAGCAAAAAAGACAGTCAATAAATAAATCAGGCGGAAAAAAATGTTGACGTGTCTGTCCTATATCTAGCAGATATAAGAAAGCTCAGGAAATGTTTGAGTTTTTTTGAACACATATTTAACCCCTTATTTTTGCTGGCACATCACTACCTTCATACTAAGATGTCTAAGGTGGTGACGGAGAAGAAGGCTGATGTTTTACGTGTCCCTAACCGATTGTGTTTTTGTTTGTTTTTTTGCCTTGTTTGTAACTTATCTTTTTACTTATTTTGTACATAATGTTGCTGCTACCGTCTCTGATGACCGAAAATATATTCTGGACATCAGAACTGCGATTACTCACCGCGAACTGGCAGAATCCTTTTTTCCTTTAACAAGTCCGATGAGCCCGACTTGAATGACATACTGCTTTCCCGGGAACAGGCCCAGATCCCCGTCATTTGTGTGAAGAGAAGGCGGAGAAAAAGGGGCCGGAGGGCTGCCATCTGAGAATTCGTAGGCAATCGAATAAACCCCCACTGCCTTCCATTCTGCTAGCAAACGTGCAATTTTTGGAAAATAAAATCGATGACCTACGCTGAAGATTAACCACCAACGGGACATTCAAAACTAATATCTTACGGAGTCGTGGCAGAACGACGACATTATCAACATACAGCTGGCTGGTTATACGCTGTATCGGCAGGACAGAACAGAGGCTTCTGGTAAGACAAGGGGCCGCGGACTATGTATTTTTGTAAATAACAGCTGGTGCACGATATCTTAGGAAGTCTCAAGGTTTTGCTCGCCTGAGGTAGAGTATTTCATGATAAGCTGTAGACCACACTATCTACCTAGAGAGTTTTCATCTGTATTTTTCGTAGCTGTCTACATACCACCACAGACTGAAGCTGGCACTAAGACCACACTGTATTCCGGCATAAGCAAACAGGAAAACGCTGACCCAGAGGCGGCGCTCCTAGCGGCAAGGGACTTTAATGCAGGGAAACTTAAATTTGTCTAACCAAATTTCTATCAGCATGTTAAATGTGCAACCAGAGGGATAACAACTCTGGACACCTTTACTCCACACACAGAGACGCATACAAAGTTCTCCCTCGCCCTCCATTTGGCAAATCTGCCTATAATTCTATCCTCCTGATTACTGCTTACAAGCAAAAATTAAAGCAGGACGCAACAGTGACTCAATCAATAAAAAAGTGGTCAGGTGAAGCATATGCTAAGCTACAGGACTGTTTTGCTAGCACAGACTGGAATATGTTCCGGGATTCCTCCGATGTCATTGAGGAGTACACCACATCAGTCATTGGCTTCATCAATAAGTGCATCGATGACGTTGTCCCCACATTGACCGTACGTACATATCCCAACAAGAAACCATGGATTACAGGCAATATCCGCACTGAGTTAAAGGCAAGAGCTGCCACTTTCAAGGAGCGGGACTCTAACCCGGAAGCTTATAAGAAATCCCGCTATGCCCTCCAACGAACCATTAAACAGGCAAAGCGTCAATGCTGGACTAAGATCAAATCATACTACACTGGCTCTGACACTCGTCGGATGTGGCAAGGCTTGCAATCTATTACAGACTACAATGGGAAGCACAGCCGAGAGCTGCCCAGTAACACGAGCCTACCAGATGAGCTAAACTACTTCTATGCTCGCATCGAGGCAAATAACACTGAAACATGCATGAGAGCACCAGCTGTTCCGGAAGACTGTGTGATCACACTCTCCGCAGCCGATGTGAGTAAGACCTTTAAACAGGTCAACATTCACAAGGCCGCAGGGCCAGACGGATTACCAGGACTAGCAAGTGTCTTCACTGACATTTTCAACCTCTCCCTGTCCGAGTCTGTAATACCAACATGTTTTAAGCAGACCACCATAGTGCCTGTGCCCAAGAACACTAAGGTAACTTTCCTAAATGACTACCAACCCGTAGCACTCACGTTTGTAGCAATGAAGTGCTTTGAAAGGCTGGTAATGGCTCACATCAACACCATTATCCCAGAAACCCAAGACCCACTCCAATTTACATACTGCCCTAACAGATCCACAGATGATGCAATCTCTATTGCACTCCACACTGCCATTTCTCACCTGGACAAATGGAACACCTATGTGAGAATGCTATTCATTGACTACAGCTCAGCGTTCAACACCATAGTGCCCTCAAAGCTCATCAATAAGCTAAGGACCCTGGGACTAAACACCTCCCTCTGCAACTGGATCCTGGACTTCCTGACGGGCCGCCCCCAGGTGCCATGCTGATCCTCAACACAGGGGCCCCTCAGGGGTGCGTGCTCAGTTCCCTCCTTCACTCATGACTGCACGGCCAGGCACTACACCAACACCATCATTAAGTTTGCCGATGACACGACAGTGGTAGGCCTGATCACCGACAACAACGAGACAGCCTATAGGGAGGACACCTGGCTGTGTGGTGCCAGGACAACAACCTCTCCCTCAACGTGATCAAGTCAAAGGAGATGATTGTGGACTACAGGAAAAAGAGGACCGAGCACGCCCCCATTCTCATCGATGGCGCTGTAGTGGAGCAGGTTGAGAGCTTCACGTTCCTTGTTGTTCACATCACCAACAAACTAACATGGTCCAAGCACACCAAGAGAGTTGTGAAGAGTGCACGACAAAACCTATTCCCCCTCAGATTTGACATGGGTCCTCAGATCCTTAAAAGGTTCTACAGCTGCACCATCGAGAGCATCCTGACTGGTTGCATCACTGCCTGGTATGGCAAATGCTCGGCCTCTGACCGCAAGGCACTACAGAGGGTGGTGCGTACGGCCCAGTACATCACTGGGGCCAAGCTTCCTGCCATCCAGGACCTCTATACCAGGCAGTGTCAGAGGAAGGCCCTAGTCATAGACTATTTTCTCTGCTACAGCACGGCAAGCGGTACCGAAGCGCCAAGTCTAGGTCCAAGAGGCTTCCAAGCCATAAGACTCCTGAACGTCTAATCAAATGGCTACCCAGAATATTTGCATTGCCCCCCCCTCTCTTTTACACCTCTGCTACTTTCTGTTGTTATCATCTATCTACTTTAATAACTCTACCTACTGAACATACACACTACCGTTCAAAAGTTTGTGGTCACTTAGAAATGTCCTTGTTTTTGAAAGAAAAGCATATTTGTTATCCATTAAAATAACATCAAATTGATCAGAAATACAGTGTAGACATTGTTCATGTTGTAAATTATTATTGTAGCTGGAAACGGCAGATTTTTTTATGGAATATCTACATAGGCGTACAGAGGCCCATTATCAGCAACCATCACTCCTGTGTTCCAATGGCACGTGGTGTTAGCTAATCCAAGTTTATCATTTTAAAAGGCTAATTGATCATTGGAAAAATTACAGGCTCAAAATGGCCAGAAACAAAGTTCTTTCTTCTGATCTCGTCAGTCTATTCTTGTTCTGAGAAATGAAGGCTGTTCCATGCGAGAAATTGTCAAGAAACTGAAGATCTCGTTCAACACCGTGTACTACTTCCTTCATAGAACAGCGCAAACTGGCTCTAACCAGAATAGAAATAGGAGTGGGAGGCCCCGGTGCACAACTGAGCAAAAGGACAAGTGCATTAGAGTGTCTAGTTTTAGAAACAGAGTCCTCAACTGGCAGCTTCATTAAATAGTACCCGTAAAACACCAGTCTCAACGTCAACAGTGATGAGGCGACTCCGGGATGCTGGCCTTCTAGGCAGAGTTGCAAAGAAAAAGCCAAGACCAAATTTTCAGCGGTTAAAAAATATATGTTTATTAATTGTGAAATTATGAAAAAATATTAATAACATTCCACCCATGCAGCCACTAGAGGGACAATTTGGTAATTGAACTGCAGGGGGGGGGGGGATGATACACACACCCGTGTATCAATCTAAGTAACATAATAAAAAATCCCCATAATAAAAAATCCCCACAGATACTGTGTCTCAATCCACCGCTTCCGCCTATGTCGGCCTTCCGCATTTCCAGTGGAAAGTTTTCTCAACTAAAATTGTTTAAGACTACCAAGAAATGCTCTGTGTGACCCTGATTTCACTGTAGTAAAAGGTTTTAAGGATGTAGGTAGGCTACTCCGTTTTTGCCAAGAAATCCGGAGAAAAATTAACAAGCTCTTTCTAGTCACTAATCTGGATATGTGTGCCCACTTTTGCACGCCAATGCTGATGACTGGTCATTGGTCAACAGTCAAGACACGCAACTTTTTGGTTCTGAAGCAAAGATGATATGTTTTTGAAAGAAGAATTTGGTGCAATGCTGTAGGTATGTTAGTGACCAGATCAATAAGCAAAGGTATAAATATAAAATACAAATGGTAAATGATTTGTAGCCTATTAAATATGTAGTGTTTTAAAATATATACATGGTAACCACTCCAGTTTTCTGCTGCTTTCATGAGGTCATCATTTAAAAAGCCTTACAACCTCTCATTCATTCAGTTTCACACTTGGGGCGGCAGGTAGGTTAGTGGTTAAAGCGCTGGCCCAGTAACTGAGAGGTTGCAAGATCAAATCCCCGAGCTGACAAGGTAAAAATCTGTTGTTCTGCCCCTGAACAAGGCAGTTAACCCACTGTTCCTAGGCTGTCATAGTAAGTAAGAATTTGTTCTTAACTGACTTGCCAAGTTAAATGAAAGGTCAAATTAAACACTTGCAACACCCCCAAAA